>NC_050725.1:900000-1160376 GCF_013402915.1 Zygotorulaspora mrakii
ATTCATTGGTCTGATCTCTATCTGTTACGCAGTTGCCAAAAAATCTCAACAGCATATAGAGAGAGTCAATCCCGTATGCTTGTTGTATATGCTCATCGAGTTCTGGTGTCGAAGTCACGCTAATCACTGGTGAAATGGCATTTGATATTATCCTCTTGGCAATATCAGATGGTATCGTCTCCTCATCATACTCCGGATGGAAAAGAAGATTCATGTAACCTTCATATGAAAGCTTACCCATTGTTTTCAGCAGTTATATACCGAGCCTTATTCGATTTTCACTATGTATTTATTTCATCTTTATTGATATTCTACAGTTGTAATATCAACAGTGATAAACCATCGGCATCATGGGGTACTATCGGTGATCAGAAAATGTTGCAACTGCCCCTTTGCTTTTCATACCTTAGTAGCACAGTGGTTTAGTGCTCTAAAAATGTTCTGAGAACGATCCCTAACGTAATCATATTTTATTAGAAGAATGATCAAGACAGCAAACCTAACAAAAGTGTTCAATAAATGTTGTTCGTTAATTGGTAAATAATCAGTTCCAGCTTCGCAATGATATGCAATATGGAATCAAGAGATTTTCGACCTGAAGTACGTAGCTGCCACCCTTAGGTTCGCTTTTTTTTTCTTTTGGACGTGTGAATAGCGAAAATGCCTGTTATTGGTATCGATATCTACCGTAAAACGATGACCTCTGGGAGAGATGACAGGTGGCGTAAGAAAAATGAGCAATCTCTTTGTTGAGTACCCCTGCTCATCCTCTTGAGAGCATCTTAGCGGCTAAGAACGAAAAGGAACAACAATCGTGTTAGCGCCGTATATTAAACAGCTTCAAAGACTGAATATGAATGAATCTCAGAAATAGCATCAAAAAAAGCATAGAATCAACTCATGTACGAGGGCTCGGGGAGCCTAAGTAAGATGCCGATTTTATACTTTTCTGCTGTTCAAGAACTGATATTGTCATTACGCTTCACAACGCACAGCCATTCACTGGCAGAAGAGCAATCGAAGAACAAGAAGCGTAAGAAGCACTAGGATGATGACATCGAAACAATTACGGTTTAACGGAACTTGTGTTGTCTTGGAGACGCTTAACAAGGACTGCAAATGTGTATTTTTCATGACGTTCAAAAGACTGCGGCGAAAGTGCATCGCACTTCTAGAACAACGGCTTAGTTTGTTGGGCTCTAAGAAACAGAGTACGTTGCAATCCGCCAGCATGCTAGTCGATCTATTCGGCGATCGCTACTAATAGCTCACGTATCTTGAATACACATGTCTTTATTATGGAAGTAAACTTTGTGTTTTCGTGAGACCCTCCTGGTTTCCTCGTAGATGACGCGAAAGAAAGTCCTTGAAAAAGTCTCGCACTGGTTGGGAAGAACTGCTTAATAGTATGTGGTTTGCATTAGTTGAGGTAAAAATTTGAGCTAAAATCACGTAAGAACGAGCGCAAGTGCACCATATTCGAGGTTATTTTTGTCAATATTAATTGATCAATCCCTTCGAAGTACAGTTCGCAAGAGGCCTCTTAAGATGATGACAGCAGACATACTTCTTTTGTTATCGCTTTTTGTATCATTGAATAATGCATTTTGGTTACCAGGTGTTACACCAACCACGTACCACACCGGGGATGCAATACCTCTTCTGGTGAACCATTTGACACCATCGCAGCAATTCCACCATATAAACTCTGAAGGTGATACAGTTTCTGGTGATGCACAACACTATATGTATTCTTACGACTACTATTATCCTAAATTTCACTTTTGTCAGCCCCAAAATATAAGGAAGGAGCCAGAGTCCTTAGGTTCATTTTTGTTTGGAGATAGAATCTACAATTCGCCATTTGAATTGAATATGCTAGATAATAAAGAGTGTGTTAAGCTATGTAGCACTTCGATTCCCAAGGAGGACAGTCAATTTATCAACAGTTTAATTAAGAGTGGATTTAAGCAAAACTGGATCGTGGATGGTTTGCCAGCTGGAAATGGTGTCCTTAGATCTGATGATGACCAGGATGACGAGGAACAAAAGTATCTTGTTGGATTCCCACTAGGTTTCGTCGACGTTATTGATGGGTGGGATGCTCAGCAAAATCCAAACAGAGAAAGGGACAGTAAGGCAAGTCAGAATAAAATTATCGAATTACCATATTTTGCTAATCATTTCGAAATTGAGATTCATTATCATAAAATTGAGAGCAATGCCCACCGTGTTGTCGGCTTTGTTGTGACTCCGTATTCCATTAAGGACAATTCAGAGACGTGTATACTCGACGGAGAAAGATTGGTTCTTTCTGAAAAAGGCGATACAGAGGTTTCCTTTACCTACTCTGTTAAATATATGCACTTTGCCCAGACTTGGGCTACAAGATGGGATCAATATGCCTATGGGTTTGATTCAAAGATTGAATGGGTTTCTTTATTGAATTGCTCTGGTGTTGTAATTGCATTGTCGGCGGTAGTGGTCCATATGCTAATGCGCGCATTAAAGAAAGATTTCGCCCGCTACAACGAGCTAAACCTAGATAACCAATTTCAGGAGGATTCTGGTTGGAAGCTATGTCACGGTGACGTTTTTAGGATTCCAAACAGGCCTTTGTTACTTTCTGTACTGATCGGTTCAGGTACTCAATTGTTCCTAATGGTCATATGCAGTGTGATACTGGCGACTATTGGATTTGCCAATTCACAATCTAGAGGGACTTTGCCAACTGTCATGTTTATCTTATATGCTCTATTTGGATCAATCGGTTCCTATACCTCAATGGGTGTCTACAAATTTTTCAAAGGCCCATACTGGAAAGTTAACATGATCTTGACTCCAATTCTCGTACCAGGTAGTGTCTTTTTGATAATTGTCGGTTTGAATACTTTTTTGGCTTTTGTTCACTCATCTGGTGTGATTCCCTTGGGGACATTGATTACAGTCATTGTCCTCTGGCTAATTCTCTCTGTTCCATTATCGTTGGCCGGTTCTTTGATTGCTCATAAAAAATGTAGTTGGGATCATCACCCTACGAAAACGAATCAGATATTTAGGCAGATTCCATTTGAGCCATGGTATATGAAAACTATACCAGCTGCACTTTTAGCAGGCTTTTTCCCATTCACTTCAATTGCAGTTGAACTATATTTCATTTACACCAGTTTATGGTACAATCAATTCTTCTATATGTTTGGTTTTGTGCTATTTTCCTTCTTCCTGCTCGTTATGACAACCGCTCTGGTTACTGTATTAATCACATACAACTCTCTCTGTTTAGAAAACTGGAAATGGCAATGGAAGTCATTTATTGTTGGTGGTCTTGGCTGTGCCACTTATGTGTTCATTCATGCCATCCTGTTCACGAAGTTCGAACTACGTGGATTTGTCACAATAGTATTGTATGTTGGTTATTCTGCACTAATTTCCATCTTGTGTTGCATCATAACCGGTACCGTTGGATTCTTCACCAGTATGCTTTTCGTAAAGAGAATTTACTCCTCCATTAAGGTCGACTAGAACTTGACCAAGTGATCAGTATGACCAATCGCATCAAAGAATATAGAGCCCATAGCAACATAAATATATGGTATTAAAATTGAAATTTAGATTTAAGACAATCAATCTGACTGGGGCGTTATATAGAAATCAAGGACTTATATAGCTCGATAGCTCGAAGTCGCAATATATATTGAAAATATTTGGAAAGAATGTTTTCTTCGGCGTTGTCGATAGTAACTTGGTTTGACATTGATGATAATGCTATGATATTCAATTATAGAGATATATAATTCCTTGGTTTCCTATATCATGAATTGGGATAAAACTGATTGAACTTGGATTAATATCTGGAAAATACGTCAGTATTTATACCTAATATTTCGCACCTATTGAACCATAAGAGAGGACGACGAGCGAAGAATTTTCATCGTCATCACACCATTTCTAGTCCCATAGAACCCACAGTACAACTGTTATTTCATGTTCCATGCCATAGACTCCTTCGTAGTCAGACTCCTGAGTTGTAAACGTCTCGTGATAGATTATCATCCGATATCTTTCCATTATCGATTGACATTCTGTTAGGGTTTCATCTGACTTCGTTTATTTTGTTTTACAGACCAATTGTCTCTTTCTGATTCTTATAAGTCATCTCTTTAATATATCTTACAATCTCGATTTATATTTCAACAGTCTGAAATTGGTGATTGCTAATATATAGATGGATATTGTGAGACGTTGAAATATAGATCGATATTTGTTGAAATATAAATCGAGATTGTAAGATATATTAAAGAGATGACTTATAAGAATCAGAAAGAGACAATTGGTCTGTAAAACAAAATAAACGAAGTCAGATGAAACCCTAACAGAATGTCAATCGATAATGGAAAGATATCGGATGATAATCTATCACGAGACGTTTACAACTCAGGAGTCTGACTACGAAGGAGTCTATGGCATGGAACATGAAATAACAGTTGTACTGTGGGTTCTATGGGACTAGAAATGGTGTGATGACGATGAAAATTCTTCACTCGTCGTCCTCTCTTATGGTTCAATAGGTGCGAAGTATTAGGTATAAATACTGACGTATTTTCCAGATGTTAATCCAAGTTCAATTAGTCTTATCTCAATTCATGATATAGAAAACCAAGGAATTATATATCTCTATAATTGAATATCATAGTATCATCATCAATGTCAAACCAAGTTACTATCGACAACGCCGAAGAAAACATTCTTTATAAATACAGACACGCTCATGCCGCCAACTCCGAAAGTTTACCCACTTTCGAAATATTTCAACCTAATATTCTCTTTATCACGAGGAATATGTTGAAAAAAAGTCATTTTTTCACACATCAAAAAACAGGTCTCTTGGCCCAGTTGGTTAAGGCACCGTGCTAATAACGCGGGGATCAGCGGTTCGATCCCGCTAGAGACCATTTATTTTTTAAACATCACAATAAAGTTTGTATGATATCATACCTTGCAGTTGGAAGTACCTGCTCCAAAGATCCGAAAGAGCAGTTTTTCCTATATTTCAGGTGAAAATCAGCAACCATGGGTGAAGATAAGGCCAAAGTAAGTGACGACTCTATTATGGCGATTCATAATTCTTCTATTGCTAAAACTGCAGGAAACAATGAGGTTGCAGTTTCTGAGGGGAACAGCAGGTTATCACAGGTGGATGAATCCAGTCCTCAGGTTTATAATGATTCTGCCGACACACAAGAAACTGTAAACCAAGCTAATCTGTACAAGGAGACAAGACTACTGCGAGACACCCTAGATTTATTGTGGAATCAAACTCTAGAACAGAGAAATATGTGCGAACAATTAGAAAAGGAGAACGCCTACTTGCAGGAATACATAAGCAATTTGATGACTTCAAGTAATGTACTGGATAAATGAGGAGTCCAGGATTAAGGGTTCTGACCTCAAGAATCCAACTACGGAAAACTTTGGTTCGTTATAACAGGCCATGTAGCGTGCGAAGGTTGATTGACAGGGGTACCTTCGTGTGCAGCAGAATACACCACCTTTGTCGTGAAATGTACTCAACATTGATAACTCTGTTACAACAGGTATTCAAGCAAGTTAACATTGCTGCATACTCTTAATTGATCCAGAGCTGCGCATTAACAATCATCATACCCATTATAAAGTACACTCGTTTTTCCATTTGGTGGAAACATTTGGAATCCAATATCTTTGTATTTGTTGTGGCCACTTTACTGACTGTGAGTTCCTCTGTCCTTCGTTGAATGTCTAATAATTCAATCCAAATGTGACTGTCTGACGACCTTGGTTTCAACCGTATTGAAATCATTCTGGGTTGACTTGACGTCTGTTACGTTTGTTTTTGGCCAACACAGCTTTTTACTGAACTGTTTCAAACCAAAAAAAAAAATTGAGTTCACTGACTAACTGAATTTTAATGAGATCTGCTAATCATATGAAGGAGAGACATCATTTTGAAACGTGCAATATAGAATAATCGTTGATAATGTGCTTTATGCCGGCCCATTCCTTATACATAGCTCACTTCCTATTCGACTAATTATAGTGGAATTGTATCAATTTACTATGGACAAATTGGAAACGAACTGGTAAACCTCGCAACATCTGAAGCTACGCATATATCATATCATCAGTTGTGTCATTCTTGTGGTTTTCTTGTTAGGCGCGCCAGGCATGTCCTCACACGCGCATTATTTTTGTGTCACAAAATATGGCCTTTTTTAGTCTTTTGCATGTTTATCATATAAACCTATTTTGACAGGATCGTTTCCCTGACGGATGGATAAGAGGTATCCAGAAGGGCATGAGTGTGCTTAACAAGATGTACCATTCCAAATTCGACGAAAATAGCGGGGAGCATCATTCCATAACATATAGCAGGGGCGAGATCCAAGCTGTAAGTCACCTAGATGTTTTCAAGTTACGCAGTGTTAATTTAAAGGGTAAAAACTCGCAGGTGAAGCATGCTAATCAGAAAGAGACCCTAAACTTGGCGACATTTCTGAGACAACCTGAAAAGGCTGTCACCAAATCATCAATGTGGCAAAAGTTTCAGCTAAAAAATCCTGAGGTCGAGCCTTTGGGTGATATAGAAACGCAGTTTATACCGGAATCACCGTCGTTGGAACACACTTTGGCAGCAACATCAGTCAATGCACCACCTTTGTTGAAGGAATTTGAAGAAAACTCATTGGATTTGTTAAACGTTTCCAAATTTGCGGATCGCTCATTCGATTGCCCACCATTTTTTCACGCTTATGACTACGAAAGTCGGTTGGATCCTGAAGATTATGGGTCAGTTTTGTTCAAGGCAATCTACGATGAGATAAGAGGAGAAAAACTAGTTTTTCAAAGAGAACTCGAGTATCAAGAATTGAGAGAATCAATTGGAAAAGTTGACTACATAATGTACTACATATTTGGGTCAGACAAAACGGGGTTTTTTGAGCTACAAAGAGAGCGTACTATGTTTCAAGAATCTACAATCCAGACTTACACGTCACCACTAAGGAATCCTGAACAAGAACATGTAGGTCTCTCCAGCGATCCTGATCAGATTGGTCCAGAAGATATCTGAAATAATTCCTTATTAAGAGGTCTTTAGCAAGTTGTCTATAATTATGCAGAATTTAACTCTCTTCCGTACTTACGTTTTGTTGTCCATTAACAACTTAGTTGTATTTGATACGGGTTTTAACACTTTTTCGGATTCAAGGAGGTTCATGAAAACGAGACTAGTACACAATTCAAGACTAAAAAGACGAAATCATAAAATAAACACAGTTGCAGCAATGGGAGCCTTAGTTTCACTGCCTGTGACCCTTGGTGGCTCGTTTATTGCCTCAGGTTTAGGTGCATGTTGCTCAAATATCTGTTCGAAGACAGTGGCTTCATTGGGAACTTCGTCAATGGGAACTCGACTGTTATACGCAATGGGCTTGCTGCTCAATTCATTAGTATCCTGGGTATCGATGTCGACTAATAAGTCCTTTTTGTGGCCTGGTGAGACCTGCGCCAGCACCGGAGAGTGTGGTTTCTTCACGGTTCATAGACTAAACTTTGCATTGGGACTAATGCATTTAACGCTTGCTGCTGTCTTGTATGGCGTGAAATCGACCAAAGACGCTCGATCTAACCTGCAAAATTCATGGTGGAGTTTGAAGCTATTCCTATACCTCGGCTTAGTCATTCTCTCCTTCGCGCTTCCAAATTCCTTCTTTGTCAACTTTTCTAAGTGGGTATCTGTGCCTGCTGGCGCCATTTTCATTATTGTGGGACTGATATTACTAGTAGATTTTGCTCATGAATGGGCAGAAACCTGTATTTTTCATGTTGAAAGTGATGATGAAAGCTCTCCCTTCTGGAGAAAGCTTCTTATAATTGGGACGAGCGCGATGTATGCTGCTTCTCTAGCTATGATCATTGCCATGTATGTGATATTCTGCCGCCAAAACTGTTCTATGAACCAGACGGCTGTTACCATAAATTGCATTTTTATTGTATTGGTAACGGGGCTATCTATCCATCCAAGAATTCAAGAATCGAATCCAAAGTGTGGTCTAGCACAAAGTAGTATGGTAGCTGTTTATTGCACATATTTGATAATGAGTGCAATGACATCAGAACCTGATGACAAAAAATGTAATCCTCTGACTAGATCAAGCGGAACACGTAATGCGAGTGTTGTGTTAGGGTCACTTTTTACATTTGCAGCTATCGCTTATACGACAACCAGAGCTGCCGCGAATACTGCCTTGCAGGGTACAAACGGAAACGGATCAATATATCTGGATGAAGATGTCGAGTACGCTGGAATGGGGAGACAGACACGAAATCAGTTACGTTACGAAGCGATTAGACAGGCAGTTGAGGAAGGTTCATTACCAGAAAGTGCCTTATACGATACATCATGGTTGGGGAGATCGTCACCAAGTATGAACGATAATGAAAATGACGATAATGCGAATGATGACGAAATAATTGAAACAAAATACAATTATTCTCTATTTCATATCATATTCTTTATGGCGACACAATGGATTGCAATTCTGCTGACAATAAATGTTACTCAAGATGATGTCGGTAATTTCATTCCAGTCGGCAGAACATACTTTTACTCATGGGTTAAAATTGGCAGTTCCTGGTTATGTTACTGCTTATACTGTTGGACAATACTTGCTCCCGTCCTAATGCCAGAACGATTTGAATTTGATAATTATTATTAGCATATATAAATATCAGAATTTTATGAGGAGAGGAAGTGTGCGAACGTGGTAAAACCGGGGAGTGGAACACAAGTTGTAACAATATTTCAAACTAAAAAAGCTGTCAGAAAATAAATTGATTTTTAGCAATTAAACAATATGAATACTGTTTTTATGGTTCATGGTTCATAAAAGCTGACTGGATTAATCCGTTGAGTCTGTAATGCCCTTTTCCCCAATAATATAAACGCATTCTTTTTCTGGCATATCAGGAGAATCTTGAAGTTTTGCCACTCTTTCGTCACCACGACCTTTTCTGAGTAAGATACGGGTAGCTGAAGCATGTGCCAGTACATGCCCACCCACAGGTTTTCTTCCATCCGCAGATGCAAAGAGTGCAGATGCTCCGGGATCTGATTGAACTTGATTTGTCATGAATACCGCAACATTAAATTCTTCAGATAGTCTATTCAGTTTAAAAAGGTGCTGATTTAGTCTCTGCTGGCGCTCATTCAATTCTCCTCTTCCAGTGTAGTCTACTCTAAAGTTTGCCATTATAGAATCAACTATGATCAACCTATATTCACTGGAGCTTAACTCCTCCCCCAGCTGCTCTACCAATTCCATTTGATGTTCACTATTCAATGCTCTTGCATAGGATATATTTTCAAGACAAGCTTCAGGATCAATCTCGTACCTGGCTGCAATCTGTTTGATTCTCTCTGGGCGGAAGGTACCCTCCGTGTCTATGTAGGCAACTTTGCCCTCGCCCCCTCCCATTTCTTTAGGAAGCTGTGCCGTGACACACAAAGTGTGTGCCATTTGCGTCTTGCCGCAGCGAAACTCTCCAAAAACTTCTGTAATACTCATTGTCATTATGCCGCCTCCAAGTATGGAATCCAATTGCTTCGAGCCAGTCGAAAGTGCGAATACTCTCTGTCTGATATCTAACTGAACTGTGGCCGGAATGAAACCTACTTTAATTATTTTATTAGCAGCTTCTTTGATCTTTTCGACCTTAATCTCACTTAGACCCTTAATTTTTGCTAGGTTTCTTCTTGTAGTTGACAAGACAGTCTGCAATCACAACTTTGTTAGTAAGAAAACAATTTATAATTTTCTGGTATCTGAAAGAGGGCATACGTTGACAGTATGAATTCCACTTGTTTTGAGTTTCTGTAGATCTGAAGCGTTTATTCCGTGGTTTTGCAGTTCATCCACTCCTATAATATTTATTTTCGATTCGTTTTCTAGTACAACTTCAGTTGAAGACATGGTTAACTTGCTTGCAATGTTGGATATGTCAACAATGTGTCGATGGTCAAATAACTGTTGCGTGTGTAAAAGACTATACATATACATCATATCTCTATAAGTATATAGGTATGTTTGTATATATACATATTTCCTCTCAGGCTGTGCTCTGGTTTGGCTTGGCGGCTAATCGAAAATTTACCCGGTCTTGACTGCGAAAATACTCAAAATCACAGTATACTGCACTCATATAGATTTTTGGTCAAGTTGTACCATTAAACCTTCAAAAGCTTCAACTTTTTAGCTGCAACTACTTCATTTACATGTATTACGCTAAAGAAAAGATTATCGCGTTCCAGCTTCTACAGAACTTATTGCGAATCTCTCTATTTGACGTTTCGAGAAGGATCTCGACATTCAGATCAGGTCAACAGTTTTATCAATCTAATAACTTCATGATCTTCGAATCAAACTCGATTTACTCAAGTCTAGAACTTTTTTTTCACATATTTTAAGTGCTGTCATCTGCGATCCACAACTTCGCATGTCGCTATTTGAACACAAAGATGTGTCAGAAAATGAAAATGCGGTAAAACACTGGAACATCACTAGGTTGAGGATTTGCGAAAGAGTATATAATAATAGAATTAACTGAAATTCGATCTAGGTGTGTGGGACTGAGTGAAAAGACTAGGAAAGGTCTTGACTGTATTATGGTTCTTTCTTCTCGGAAAGTGCTTGAGATTATTTCTGATGAGGAGAAGTTTGTTCGCCATTCATGCCCAAATTACAAAAAAGATGCTGTAACATTGATTGATATTCCTAAAAACTCATTCACTGCCATTCGTTTACTGAATGCATCACCCGTCGAGATATCACTATCCTCGAAAGTTGTGTTAGTGGGTGGTGTGCCAGCTCTTTGGTATGATGAGCAGCGAGTAGGGTTTAGAAAATTCGTTTCAAGCATTGGATCGAGAAAGATAGATAGGGACACAAGAAAGCTAGATAACTATGGATATCGCCTGATGTATAAAAAGGCAGGTTCACACACTTATGGGGAGGAACATGCTTCAAATAAACCAAGTACACCTGGTAGTTCGACGCGGACTGCCTATGGACCAAGCCCAAGGAGACAATTAAAGGAGACGAAAACTTTGGCAACAGAGCTACGAGTTGCTTCTCCCCACGGAAGTAAACCCATAGCGAAATTGCAAGAACTTCAACATAAAGTACGCCAGAGCAAGACAGTTCCTGTGCTTCCTACTCTCCAGAAGAAATCCGCACCAGAGAAAGTGAATTACAGGTACCCATTAAGCACTAATCATGATCAAAGGAATGTCGATTACGAAAGTTCGGTTTTCGATGATTTCGAGTCATCTACAGATTTACAAAGTTCATTGAGACCTAGTAATATTTCAATGAAAAGCTCCATGCATAGTTCGGAAAGAAAAGTCCCTATCATACATCCATTTAGAGAAAATTCCTGTAATAGATATGACTATGAAGACAAACCATCTACGATTACAATGCAAGTCCCTGAATCGGGGATAGATTCTGCGTTGCAAGAGGGAGACTCCGTTTCTCCCTCTGTTTCAAATTATAAACTAGTTTCTCCCGAAGCTTCAGATGATACTGCCCGTCAGTCACAAAGTGGCCAAGAAATCTCCTCAATCGCAAAGAACCGTGCCATCACATTTGCCGATAAACGGGATACGAATACTATAGTTTCTCACAGTCGAGTAGTTGGTTCTTATTCTTCCTTAGCTGTAAGGAAATTACCTCTTGTTCGTCTGAAAACCACAACTAACTCTAAAGTTTCTGAAGTGATGCGTGTATTGGATCCAAGTCCAGAAGAAACCGATTGCAGTCTGAACAAGAATGAGTTAGTCAAATTTACTGCGTCAAGGAGGCACATAAAAAGGCATAAAGGGGTTTCTGGTAAAGTATTGAACAGGTTGAAAAAAGAAGCAGAGGAACTATCTCAGCTTTGCTATAGTCCTCATCATAATTTGGTTCAACGGCTAAGAAGTGGCGTGATTTTATTTGCAGGCAGAGTACTTGTAATGCAAAAGATTGCAGTTGATAGAAAAGAGCCTCTTTTGCACTTTTCAGAAGTAGAGCCAATTGATACACGAGTTGCTGAGAGGTGGAAGGAATATTTCGTCATTGTACGATCAACGAACTTATCTGAAAGGCCTGTTTTCATTCAGTTCTATAAAGGTGTGCATGCCCCCAAGAATTTAGACAAGGGCTTTAAGAGAAAGGCCAAATCAATGGATTTTTTTCTAGATATGCAGTGCAAGATTGATTTCTACAGTAATTTGGATAAGACAATATGTGTTCAAAAGCCCGATGACAAATATTCTGGGATGATCGCAGAAGGAAACGATCCAGATTTAGACTCTTTAAATCCTTTGGCTTTTTATATTTTTCGATGCCGAACACTCCATGATTCAAGTAAATTATACGAGATGCTAAGGAAATACCTAGGAATTGCAACAATTCCAAAAGAACTGGTTATAAGAGTCCCTGACGCTGATATCTCTGTAGGATTGAAGTTCACAAAGGACATAGTGAATAAATTGTTCCAGCTGGAAGCAAATGAGTCAGAAAGATTAATTCTATCAATTCTTCGGAGAGGATACAAAGTATTTCAAAATCCTTTGATGAGATACATAAACATAGCAGTAGTACAGGAGCTAAAACAAAGTCATCGAGATGTTTTGAAGCAATGGGATAAGAGTAACGTAATATTAGGATGCTGTTTCAAGCGCTATGACTTATTACAGTGGTCGTCAGGAAGTCAAAATGCATTAATCGGAAATTCTTTAGCTCTTTGCAAATCACATCTTTTGGAATACAGATCATATACTCAAATACCGAGATTGGTAAAAGTGGGAGAGAAAAGCATACTTGTTG
Organism: Zygotorulaspora mrakii; assembly: GCF_013402915.1. Lineage (NCBI taxonomy): Eukaryota > Fungi > Ascomycota > Saccharomycetes > Saccharomycetales > Saccharomycetaceae > Zygotorulaspora > Zygotorulaspora mrakii. The sequence continues at coordinate 912,909 of NC_050725.1, forward strand.
AGCCGACTGCTGTTGAGGGGTTTTTAATACAATTAACAAACAAATATGGAAAAGAAAAAACATCTCTGGGAAAGTTCTTTTTGCAGCCGTCTTTTCTATTTACCGTGGACAATCTACTTTTTTATATGAAATCGAATAGAGTCAGTGCTGATGTGCCTTTCGAAAAGCTGTTTCAAGGTTCCCAGAGTAAAACTTCTCCTGATGAGACAAAACAAATGCTAATGAAGACTCCTAATGTGTGTGAACATGATCCTTATCCGCTTGATCTAAGTGGTCATATAAACTGGCTAAAAGACAAAATTGATGCTCGCACGTTTGAAGAAAACGATCTATTCGCTTTCAAGTCCTTTAATAGACGCGTGATACAGATTATGAAGGCCGAAGGAATGATTGACATGACAGAGATAGTAAATGTCTTTTATGAAACAGTCGCAAATGTGGAAGGTTGCGAGATTAAGTACCAGCTGTACAGTAAAGCAAAAAGAGCGTTTTGGCGGCACGCTAAAAATATTAAGGATGACACAAGCTACTTAGTTTGCGCCGTAACAGCAAATGGTCTCATTCTGAAATTATTGGCACCTAACAAGACTGTCTGCGAAGAATGGGTTACCAGGCTCCAAGGGTTGATAAAATACTGGAAAGGAAAGAGACACTCTGAATCTGAGAAAAGCAAAGCGCTTAAGATCAAAAATTTCCGAAATTTAAAACTTGATGAAGAAGAGGAGTCAAACATCAATGGAAACACACCAAAATGGCTAACTGATCGTGGTGTTACAGATTCCACAATTTATAATGCGAATGCGCTTTCAGGACTGCGACCCTCACTTCAAAAAGGCCTGCTTTACCAAAAGCCAAAAAAACACAGCATCTTTTCAAGGTATTTCGTTATACTAATTCCTGGATTTTTGACGTTTTATCATGCTTTTCATAGATCATCTTCGGGGGTTGCTAAGAATGTGCTTAATCACTCGCACTACTTGACTATTCCTCTAGAAGGCTGCTACATATATTCTGGCGCTACAACAGAACTTGATTTATTGAAGAGAGACCATACTTTTGATGAAATTAATCCCGGAAGCCATTCGTTACCAAGGTACTATAGCGACGGTTGGAGATCAACGGAGGACGAAACATCGAGGTGTTTTACGCTTTGGTTCGGTAAAAAACGCACCTTCCATACTGTAAAGAGGCGAAACGAGGTAGAGAGCAAAGATGGCGGGTTCCATCATGATGCTTCTGCGGATACGTCCAATAATGAAAAATTTAGACGAAATCCGTCTACATTAACGCTCACAAAAAAACTAGGAGTCACTGGTAGATCGATGGTTTTCATGGCACGGTCTCGACAGGAAAGAGACCTGTGGGTCCTCTCTATTTATTACGAGCTGGAACGACTAGCAAGAGTCAGTGCCGATTTCTTGTGACATAATACATAGAGTAAGCACACAATGATTATCCAGAAATTTAGGTCTTCAAGACATGTTTTTGGTTCTGCGATTAGTAATTGGATACAAGAAGGCATAATTGATCAAATATCAATGTTGCGAAGGATCTATCATTTTAGATATTATACAATTTCTTCAATTCACGTATAACTAAAGACAAATGAAGGATCGGAAACTTTCTCTGTTCGCAGACCGCATAGGACTGAGTTGTTCCATTTCTTTGATCGCCTGTTCTATATCATTGAATAAAGGGTCCCAGACATCATCAGCATTGCACAAATGCTTTGCCTTATTCTGCTCGTTACTGAATTCTAAGTATCGAACGGCGTCCTCTTTTCTTGGCGACTTCAAGAAGGCGAGCCCGCTATCAAAGCTATCTCTTCCACAAAGATGATCAATGTTGGAATTAGACAGTGATCGCACAACAGTTGAAGATTTTGTATCAGAAATTGTTGTTCCTTCATCACCAACCTCGCTCTCCTCAGTATCACTGACACAGTTTTCATCTGTCGTCACTTCGCAATCAGTGATATTGTCATCATCGTCATCGCCGAAATAAATACTGAAACTATAGCTCACTGCTTCTAGTAGATCGTTCCAAGATTCTACTTCAACCAAATCGTTCACTCTATCACTATAATCTGCATTTAAGTAACCGATCTTGACTTTGAGTTCATTCGGTCTTCTTCTTCCACCACATGTAAACGAATCATAATCTAACAGAAGACTCGATTTGCCATTCTGCATGCTCGAATTCGAAATAACCGCAATACCTACGTTCTGAGTCAGACCTCCCGGATAATACTTATTTTTCAGCCACTGAGGCTCGAATTTTCTGTCGCTATTGCATGACGCCATCTCCATAACACTAGTAAAATGATGGGATCCCAGAAGAAATGAATCTATTAAAAAACCATCTGAGTCAACCAAACATAGTTTGAGAGATAGAAACTTTGAGTTCAAAGCCCTCAAACTATTGTCAATTATTTTGAAGCCATTGTCTTTCTTGAGCTTCTCATAATCGAGTTGCAGTACGATAACTAAATCATCAGGGGTTTCTCGCTTCAAGGAAAGAATCCGGCTTATAGAAGTCATCACAGTGCTAATCGTATTCGTTGCATTTGTTGCATATGATACAGCGCTCCGACTTGTCGCCAGATCACACTCGGTAAAAAAGTCCACTGCTCGTTTCATGATTACGCTGCGATGGCCCTGATTAAAGGCCGTCACTTCTATTAACCTTCTAGGAGATACCAGACCTGTAAATGATCTGCACTCGTCACTCTTGCAATCAAGCATATTTTCAATCATTAAAGGTGCAGTTAAGGTGGAGCTAAAATCCGTTTCCTTGAACAAAAGTTCAAAATCCAACAAACCTGAGATCCATTTCTGGATAATCTTGCTGCTATTGGAATTTAACGATTCTTTCAAAAACAATTTTTGCCAGTTGTCAGAAGTGTGTTCTTGGATAGTGCATCTCAGAACGGACGCTTCAAAGGTTGTTACTTTAGCATTAGAAAGTGGACCGTAGATCTCAACAGATTCAAACCGGTTTTCTAGGATATTACTACACCTAGTGTGATCCTTTTCAATCAATAAGCAAACGACCAACCTCTTTTCAAAGAGATAGCACAGACAAGGTGTGTAGTTGAATCCATCCTTTGAAACAACCAATTTGTCAACACATCGCAGGAGACCAAACTTATCATCTATTTCCCAATCGATTATTTTCGTAGGGGAGTTCCTCAAGAGCGTTTTTATGTAAAACGTTCTCAAAATAGGTAGTTGAAACATGTTATAACCTGTTTCCAAGGTCAAACATGCTTGAGAAGCATCGTTGGAAATAAATGAATCAGACTCAGCTACTGACGACACGATAGATGGCGAAGCAGCAAAATAACTACCTCTTATAACATGCTGTGCACACACCTTTGTCTGTTTAGCACTAATGCCATTTCTGGTTACCCTTTCACTCTGCCTTCTAGTAGGGGCGCTTGCTAATGATATGTTTTTCATTGAATTAGATGCAGTCGGAGTTTCCGCCATAAGCGACTGTTTCCTCACTTGACTCAAACCTGCTATTTTGACAGGTGTTGCTAACTGGCCTTTATAATTACCAGATGCTACATTGGGAGATATTGTTGGCGTTTCAAGGTGAACTGTTTTTTTTCTGTTGAGTAAAAAGCCTGATATCAACCTGTCCCTTAGTTCTGCGTCCCTTGGTATGCATCTATTGAAAGCTCCTGTCTCGCTGAGACAAGCCCTACATGGTGGGAACAAATTGTATAAATCATTGGAAGGTGTATCGCCCGACGTTCCAATTGACAGTAATAAGCACTCCTGATGAAAAATGTGAGAACACTCAAGCTCAATTACTTTTTCTCCGCTACTTTTGTTTGATATAGGTTCGTCGCAAATAGTACAGATTTCATTCAGGAAGGACTTCTTTGGGGAAATGCGATCTTTCGAATAGCCAAATGGTATTACCCTAGGCGCAGCTAATCGTCTGACAGTGTCACCACTACCCATAGAAGACGGAGTTGAGCCGGATATATTATGACACCAACTTGAGTTAGGTCTTGGTAAGGACGAAGTGCGGGAAGTGAAAAGCTGATTGCTTGGTGGCGAATACGGTGTTTTTGCATTACCAGGCTCATCACTAATTGTAGGGGTTCTCACTAAAGGATGCGACGCTGGAGAAACTGCAAAAGGGTTTCCCTTTTTTGCACTACTCCTCTGAAATTTAGCCAATTTTTCCGTCCATTTTTTACCTTTTGATGACGGTGATGGTGTAAGTTGATCCTTTCTCGAGGCCGGATTTTTCTTGGGGGTCTTTAGCGGTGACAGTTGCTGAGTAGCTCCGACGTTGGTAAGTTGATAAATTATACTATTATTTACAGCTTGCATGCTTGGCTAACACGACAGCAGTCTTATGTTAATTTAATTGTAAGTAAAATGAATCTCCAGTGTCGATTTCCTTATAGAAATGTAAATGACATAGGCTTTGTTTCTGATCTGTGCTTTCTGTTTCATGGGGTCCAGTGACGGCGATGAGCCTCACGATGACAATGCATAAAAAATAAAATATATAGAAAGGGATAAATTAAAGACTACTACAGAAACTGAGATAAGAATGAATATGTTAATTTGGGTTTTTGTTTATTTACACATAAATGGTGTACATATGGAGAAGTTTACAATTGATACTAACCTCTGTTAGCAAACCCTTGCTTTTCGAAATCCCATGTATCATCTGTAATTCTACCTCTTAAAGTCGGAGTCTCAGTACCCTTGACATAAACATCTTCGAAAAGGATAGATAATTTTGCTTCTGGTGGTGGTGCTGCATCTGCTAATTCAACTTGCTCGTCAACATATTTTCTAGCTGCTTTATCATAAGCTTTGACTTCTTCTTCGGTAGCAATACCAAGTTCAAGCAAATGCATTTTCAAACCAGCGATTGGATCGTTCTTTGATCTCATATGCTGAATTTCATCTCTTGTTCTGTAAGTAGTACCTGGATCAGACATCGAGTGACCACCATATCTGTAAGTTTCATATTCCAAGACCAGTGGCCCGTTTCCGGAGACACACCAATCCTTAGCGAATCTGGAAGCTTGATAAACAGCAAGGATATCCATGCCATTGACTTTCAATCCTGGTATGTACTGACCACGTTTGAAATACTCTGTCATTGCCGAAGATCTTGATGCCGAGGTACCCATACCGTATTTGTTGTTTTCACAGGCGAAAACGGTGGGCAAATTCCACAATTTGGCCATATTGAATGATTCAAATACTTGACCTTGGTTCGAAGCACCGTCACCATACAGAGTGAAAGAACATGCGTCCTCATTTCTATATTGGTGAGCAAACGACAACCCGGTGCCAAGAGGAACTTGGGCACCAACGATACCGTTACCACCGTAGAATCCTGGAGCATACATGTGCATGGAGCCACCTTTACCATAAGACACACCCGATCTTTTGCCCATCAATTCCGCCAGAACACTCTGGACAGACGCTCCTCTCATGTACGTGAATCCATGACATCTATACGACGTGATCACAGAGTCGCGCTTCGTAATTGCGTTCTCAATCCCCACTGCTATGGCTTCCTGCCCCACGGACAAGTGGCAGAACCCTCTGATCTTCTTGGCCTTGTACAATGCGTCACAGGCCATTTCCATTCTCCTCACAATAATCATGTCCTTGTACATCTGCAATAGCGTCCCCTTCGTTGTCTTGTACGTCAAATCTGGTACATCCAGCATGTATCCTTCGAACGACGACTCCGGTAACTGGACTTCCACCACATCAGACTCCTCTACACCACTTTTACCCTTGGCTGCACTCGCAAATCCACGAGCCACTGACAACCCTCTCCTGTGCAATGCACTTCTGCCTCCACGGAAAATCGACTGTCTCTTTAAACCCGCTGTCAACATTTCAAACAATCGACACAAAACAACTCTATCTGTACCGTTTCTAAACTGCTCCTCTCCCAATTAGAATCGTTAATTTCCTCTGAATGTATCTCATTCTTGTCGTTATCCTTTGTTTTATATGCTGCGTTAAAGACCCCCCTCAGCGCCCAAGTTGATGATATCGAGCGCGTTTTGATAGCCGCTTGCGGCGGGTAACCTATCTGAACGAATAAAAATACTCGGTAATCGTAGCTGCTCTCTCTTACCGGGCTCAATGGGTCAATGAAGTGGCAATTCTAACACTAGAGTACCAATGGGATTACCAGATACCTAGAGAATAGAGCCAGACTCTGCTGTACCCGCTTGAACGGTATCTCCCGTCCAATCGTAGCACTTTTGTCAGGCTTATCGCGGTCAACGTACATGGCGAGCCCCGTTGGCGGCGATCTGAAAAGTTTTGATGAAAAAAATGCGATGAGATGAGCATCAGAACAAGAATAATAGCGTTGTTTTGTAATTGAAAGGTTACATATCGAGCTAATTCGAGGCATCGAGAGATTGAAATGGAATTAGCTGTGTCGAGAGAGGATCAGGATATTTTGCTGAAGGACAGAAACGTTCTGCAGGAGTCTGTGGTGGACAAGTACAGGACAGCAGGGCAGATCGCACAGACAGCTTTGAAATATGTTAGTGGATTGATCAATGAGTCGTACCATCGGAACGATGGTACGAAGATCTGTATCAGTGAGCTATGCCTGCTTACTGACTCGTTTATGCTCGCAAGACTCGAACAATGCTACTCCAACAAAGTGAACGAAAGAGGCATTGCTTTGCCGACAAGCATAGATATCGACCAGGTTGCAAACGGCTGGTGCCCAGAAGTTGATGATTCAAACAATATTGTGAACTGGAACAAAGATGTTTCAGAGAGCGATGGGTTGCTCTCCTCAGTCACTGGCTTTTTGAGAGCTGGCGATGTTGTCAAAATTTCTCTTGGTGTCCATGTTGATGGATACACCTCTCAAGTTTCCCACACCATGGTGATATATCCCGTGGATGTGTCGTTACCAAGGGAGCAAAGGGTGCCCACTGGTCCTTTGCTCGGTGGCAAGGCTGATGCAGTCGCAGCTGCTCATCTGGCCTCAGACACGGTCGTTGCACTGTTGGCTTGTTCTTTAACGCCGGAAAAAATACCTGCATCTCTGACTTTGAATGGCAAAAATGCGGTCACTGGCCACGTTATCAGAAATGTAGTCGATAAGATTGCTCAGTCTTTCAATTGTTGTGTTGTTCCTGGCTCTCGTGTCCGTAGAATTAGAAGATTTTTAGCGGGTCAGAATGAAGGAATCATCGCAGAAAGGGAATATAAAGGTGTTGCATGGACGGAATCACACCAGGAGGCTCAACTGTTAGCCAAGATTGCTCAACAAGAGCAAACCGAGGAACTCAAGCTTACTGTTTCCAAACGTGCGACTCAGATCACCGAGTCTGCATCAGCAATTCCAACTGATGATTTTGAAGTTCAATCTGGTGAAGTTTATTTGATCGATCTGAAAATGAGTCCTTTGAGCGATTTTAAAAAGCAAGGTTTAGTAACTTTGCAAGATGTTGATTCGTATACTGGTAAATCCCACAAGAATGACGTATTGGTGGCCAGATCAGGCGCTTTCATCAGAGATTTCGCTCATTCATACACTTTAAAATTGAAAACTTCCAGACAACTTCTAACAAAAATTGATAGAAACGGTGTTTATCCAATGAAATTGGCGCATCTCTCACCTAATTTCCCATTGACTTCGTCGTCTTCAAATGGTGAAAATAATCAATTGGAAGCTTTAAAGCAGGATTTGAAGTCGTTTAGGTTGGGTATGAGTGAAATCACAAATAACTATTTATGTTTGGAAAAGCCAATCCAAATTGCAAAATACATACCATGGGATCATATTTTGAAGACTACGAATACTAAAGGTAACTTGAGTTATGATGCAACTGCATCTCTTACCTTACCAGGCCACGAAACTCCGTTACCAAAGCTAGGAATCTCATCGTTGAAGTTGAAATCATTTATGAAATCGCCGGAGACACATTCATTGCCAGTAGCTCGCGAATCTTGTACAGTTCTCCTATGTGGTAGTGATACTAGTTTAAATGAAAAACCAGAACTACTAAGAGTAACAGGTGGTTCAAAGACTTGTCAACCAAGTTGGGTTCATTCCAAATATGAATTGAATACGCAGGATCCGCTAGTTCAAGGTATTTTCCAACTTGCTGCCTTATCAAAGGATAAGAGATTCGGTATTACTTTGAGAGAAACTCAACCAATGAAGTATCACAAAACTGAAACTTCGTCAGTTGATGGCGATGGTGATGCAATGGAACTTTGAATACAATAACGCGTCTCTTTTTTTATTTCGATTTTTTCTGTACATTAGTGTAGTAAGTAGTTTACATAGAGAGGATGATAATAAATTCTATTAGATAACGTCGTCGTAATCTCCATCAACAGCGATTGGTGAACCTTCGCCCCTAAAATTTTGTGGTTCTTCCACTTGTGGTAAGAATTGAAATAGAATGTAAACCAAACCCAGCATTACAGCGGTCAACGTAATCAATATCTTGAAAATACCGCCGAAATTGATCAGAAAACCAATTAAAATATAAGTTAAACCCCTTCCCAGAAAACTAAAGTAGTTTGAAGCAAATCTGTAGAGATTTGGTGGGACTTTAAATTCCAGATATATAATTGGAATGCAGAACACAACACCATAAATCGCTAATAGGAATGCATTAAAATTGCTGGTGATATAAGTAAACTGTGAAATGGCCGCCCCCAAAGCAAGGGTACCAAATGTTAAGTTTGCAATCTTGAAGAAAATTAACGGAACAGCAGACATCTTTTAATATCAAATAGATTAAAGCAATTGGAGGGATAGAATGGACCAGATGCCAGAACACAAATGGTTTAGTTTGCCTTAAACAACTCTTTAACGCAAATCTTGTATATGAAATAGTAAAGTCAAGAAAATTGGGCTCCGCGCGTTTTCATGGCTTAGCTTTTAACAGATATATATATATATTTTTAATAGACTTAACAGTAGTTTTACACAAGAATAGAGAGGAAAAATAAAATAAAATGTGCATAACTAAGAGAATTGATAAGATGAAAGGTCCAATACAATTCATCTGGTAGGTGGTAGGTAACTGATTACCATTAAGAATTTTCCTGCTGGCTGTAAAAAAAAGGGTTCAAAGTATTCTCTTGCAAATTTTTCATTCTTATAAAACTTCTTTCACTTCAAGTTAATAGTAACAGTAGAGACAAAAACACAATTCTAGATTCACATTATATTATGAAAAGATACACAAGCTAGTAATTTTTTCAATTTTTTTTTTGACTACCTACCTCAAATTAAATTCAATCTAATAATAAGGGAGAAGTTAAAAAAAAAAAAAAAATTTTAACTGATCTTTTCTTTATTCTAAAATTTAAAATTATTTTGGAGCTTGACCTTCAGCTGGTGCTGCTGATTCATTTGCCGAAGGTTGTTGTTGCTGTTGTTGTTGCTGTTGTTGTTGCTGTTGTTGTGATTGATCCTCTTGACCAGCTTCAGACATATCAGAAGTCCATAAAGTTAAGTTATCTCTTAATAATTGCATGATCAATGTACTATCTTTGTAGGATTCTTCTGATAAAGTATCCAGTTCAGCGATAGCATCATCAAACGCTTGTTTTGCTAGATGACAAGCTTTATCTGGAGAATTTTGAATTTCATAGTAGAAAACAGAGAAATTCAATGCAAGACCTAAACGAATTGGATGAGTTGGTGGTAATTCAGTTGTTGCAATTTCAGTAGCAGTTTTGTAAGCTTCTAAAGAAGCAGTTGTAGCCTCTTCTCTGACATCTCCGCTGGAAAATTCTGCCAAATAACGATGGTAATCACCCTTCATCTTATAGTAAAAAACTTTAGATTCACCGCTTGTTGCAGATGGAATCAAATGAGAATCCAAAACGGATAAAATATCATCCGAGATTTTTGTCAATTCGGATTCAATTTTCGAACGATAGGTACGGATTAACTTGACTTGATGGTCTGATTTTTCTTTAGACTCTTCCTTTTGTTCGATAGAAGAAACAATTCTCCAGGAAGCACGACGAGCACCAATAACATTTTTGTACGCAACAGAAAGTAAATTACGTTCCTCAACGGATAATTCTTGGCCAGATGAAGCTACAGCTTTCATGTTCTCGACCATTTCTTCATAACGCTCTGCTTGTTCAGCCAATTTGGCCAAGTACACAGAATCTTCACGATTTACAGACATTTTTCAATTCAATTTCAAATTTAGTTTCAGATTTGGATTCAGCTTCAGATTGAGATTCAAATTAATTCCTGTCTATCTTTTTAATGCTTGTTAAACTAGTTGTTTCCCTACAAATAGAGAGCTGTTTTTTAGAAAAAAAAAAGTTAGTAATCACAATCCAAACAAAGTACTGTTAAATTCTTGTTTTCCGTTAGTCACAAATCTCTGCCCCTGGTGTATTTTTTGCGGTACCTGTACCCCCTTTTGTCCACAAAAAAAAGCTATCGAAAAGAAGAGGAAAAAAAGACCCTCTGCGATTATAAGAAAATGAAATCCGAAATTGTTGTCTAATCCGATCCCTAAAGCTCACCAAACTTTAACCTTGTTACACCTGTCCTGCCTGATTGTAAATTTGTGGTTAGTTTTTAAATAGAAATGAAATCCATATTTTGAAAAAAAAAACAAACCGGAACAGGAACAGGGCTGGGAGGCTTGCAAAAGAAACTTCCGGAAGACGGGTCCTTCCTTAACACGCAGCGAGCGAGAACGAAAGCGAAAGCGACAATGCGAAGATACATTAACAAACTGCAATTTAACTCACGACCGCCACTGTAAAAAAGGCATCAATCGCCATTGCCATCGCCACTGCAATGGCCTTCGTAGAGGCGATTGCGACGGCGATTGAAATGGAAACAATCACAATGGCGACGGCAAGTACAATGACCTCTACAATCACATTCACAAGTACGATCGCGCGCTTGCCCCTATCCCGCAAACACGATACCTAATGATCCACCCTCTGCAGCGCCCTATTGCGCGCGCATATAGAGGGTTTCAACTTAATGTGCTTCAATTCCGCCCCTCTTCTCTGGCAATGCTGTCTGGTTGCCTCGTTGTGGAGCGAGAAGCGCTCGACAGGATAAACGCTGCACAATGCTGCACCGCACTATAGTGTACTGCGAGACGTTGTGCCGCACTACGCTGTACTGCGCTTGCCACGCCACTGTGTCTTGCTGCACAGCGGCGCGAAACTGTATGTGAGAGTACAGTTTTGCGCCAACGCTCCTCTTATTGTTCTTCTATTGGTCCTGCCCGTTAAGCCCCCCTATCCTCCGGACAAAACAAACTTCAAGAGCTTGACCACGTCCGAGCTGAAAACTGGACGCTGCGCTCGAGGCCAAGCCTATCGCCGAGCTTCCTCTATTTTCCGGACGCCCCATGGGCATGAAAAAGAGGATGCTCGGCGCCGAAGTCTGCCATCCAGATGCGACAGTTTTTTCCCTCGGTTGCCCTTTGCCAGAGTTCCATTCGCCCACGCGGCCATCCGGCATTGGTGTCGCATACGTCGAAGACTATCTGGTCGCTGGAATTTACCCCACGGGGACACTCACAGTTCGACACAGTTCAACAGTGATCTCCAAGATCAGGATTACGCGAGCTCACGGAAATAACTTGAGACAGAAGGGGGTCACGAAGAGTGGTGTCAAATAACAGGAGCAAAGGCGGGTAAGTATAAGGGTGGCAATCGATAGCCAGATAAAAGTACTGTAGCATACAGGCTGGAAGAGAGATGATAACGTTCCGAGAGAGATGAGTGTGGTCTCAATGGTTCGAACAATCAGTCAACCAGTCCTCGTTACATTTACCTTTTGGCTTGCAAGCACTCGAAAAATGGAACAGATGTAGAATGCAAAAAACAAAAAAAACAATGAAACATGGAATGATAAACAGTGAATTCACATACGATTTTGGCGTTCAGATCTTTGTACAAAACAACACGTAAAACTCTGACTTGGTTATTCAGAAATGGTACAATACCTTGTTATCTTGGAATCTGAGAAACCTCGTTTTCTGGATTATAACAGAAATTTATATAAGTTTGTATTATTGTTATCGGTACGAAAAGTGCAAAGGAGAAAGCAAACGGATCCCGTACTTGCAGATCGAATACAATTTGTTCGTAGAATATGATGAATTTAAAGTGTTTCACGTGTTGCTGACACTTTGAACGTGCGTGGAAAGGGAAGAGATTTCCCCGGCCGGAGGATGTAGATATATATAGTGGTGACGATGGATGGTGACGTTGCATGGCAAGTCTGATAGAGACGGTGATGATATCCTCGATGCCGCGCTTCGATATTCTTTGCTTGTTCACGTAGCCAAACGGCTGAACGACTCGAAGCAGAAGACTCTCCACAGTTTCTTTTCTCTTAGCCCGTAGAGTAATCTGCTGCGGGTATTCCGACAAAGAGGATGTTCTCATGTTCTGGCAGTCATCGAGCAGTTGTCATTGCTCGAGGGAGACCCTGGCACTGCAGCATCAATTCACAGAGTGATGCGTGCGTGGGGTTCAATCGCGTGCTGATGGGTACCGATACCATACAAATGAGCCGACAGCGGTTGATCACAACTCAGCTTTCCAGTAGCTTTAACTTCGCGAAATCGTACAGGATTTTTGAGCCATTTCCGCGAGCAGACAGTATCGGAGCGCCGTAGTCATACCTTTGCCATCTGGTGAAGGGAACGAAGGCTTTGTTCTGTTGGACCCTGAAATACCTCATGATATTACCGCATCTGCTATCATCCAGCTGTACCTTTCGCGCCGTTATATGTCTACCAGAATGTATCTGGAAAGAAGGGGTTCTTGGGAGTTTCTGATAGTGACTTGGTTAGACATTGATGATGATATTATGGTGTTCAATTATAGAGATATATAAGTCCTTGACTTTCTATATCATGAATTGAGATAAAACTAATGGAACTGGATTAACATCTGGGAAATATGTCAGTGTTTATACCTAACATTGTGCAACTATTGAACCATATGAGAGGACAACAGGTGAAGAATTTTCATCGTCATCACACCATTTCTAGTCCCATAGAATCCACAGTACAACTGTTATTTCTTGTTCATTCCGTAAACTCCTTCGTAGCCAGATTCTTGAATTGTAAACGTCTCGCGATAGATAGATTATCATCCGATATCTTTCCAGTATCGATTGATATTCTGTTAGGGCTTCATGTGGCTTCGTTTATTTTGTTTCACAGACCAATTGTCTTGATTCTGATTCTTATATATCATCTCCTTCATATATCTTACAATATCGATCTATATTTCAACAGAACGATTAATTCAGAGCAAATTGCAATCGTCGTATTCTTGCTGAACAATCCCATCGAGCATGTTCCAGCGGCGAAACGTCAACAGCCATAAGTGCATAAGAGCGGTCGCTGCAAGGGCGGCAGGCCAAATCCCCCGCACTTTGTCATTCTATCAAAATAGTTTCAATGGTCATGAAAGAGCTGCTGTTCGAGGGCTGTAAGCCCGTATTGAATCGGCTTTAAGAGATGCGGCCTACCAAACACATCTTCATGTTAACTCAATTTCTCCAGTTTATTTTTTCGTTCACATTTTTTTGAGCTTGAAGACTAACCAGAATATTACAAATATGATAGCGCCGCACCAATACTTAATGTAGCTCATCTCAATATCCTTTAAAAACTGTAGTATGACCTATTATACTTGGAATAACCAATGAAATAGCCATTTGTAACCGAGTCATTCTTCTGGTTCTATAGTGTAGTGGTTATCACTTTCGGTTTTGATCCGGACAACCCCGGTTCGAATCCGGGTAGGACCTTTTTTCCCTTGGCAAGCTGCATAAGCTGATTGCTCAACTATAATCGACTGTGTTTCTATAAAATCTATGGCATTGCTGCACTGCTAACTCATTATTACAGTCACAGATGCAGGTTTTTTTTTTTAAATAGATTACATTGCACATTATTCAATCCGTTAATCCAGTATGAAAGAATGGTGAAGTATGCTAGACTAAGCGCTAACCAAATATAAACCAACGTTTTCTTTCAAATCAACTGATCGGTTTCGCGAAACGTGATAAATAGAAAATTGAGGTTGGAGAGGAGCCTTTGTAAGTCTGGAAGACTAAAACCCAATTTACTCTTGCCGGTGTCCTATGACTCAGTAGCTGACGTACATCAGATATATCGCTGGCATGTGTTCTGTACGATCCGCTTTATCTTATGATCTTGCGTAAAAAGAAGGTACTCTGGCATATTTCTGTATATCGGAACAACCACAGTCAACTGCTAATATCTAAGCAATAATAGCACCACCAGCAACTCCGATAGGTATAAACGGTCTCTATCTGGAGGCAGCTAGGCTCGTTCGTCAGTTTTCATTTTCATGAAAGACCTCCCGCTACCGCTTTTCTTCCAAATCATTTGCCGGTACCGGCCTCCCCAAAGCATACTGTTTTAAGGGTTGAACCGTAATAGCTGCTTTGAAATGCTCTTTTGGAATAGATGAGTGACGATTAACGAATGAAATGAGCGGATCATTCGATGTTATACTATTTTAGTATCAAGTATAAAAGATATGAGATTTCATCTTGATGAAATATTGCTGGACTGGACCATAATTCAATGATTGCAAAAAGCATATTAAGCAAAAATGTCTGTTTACTCGGCCAAGGATTTCGATTCACGGAACTACAACGATAACAGGCCAACCTATCCCGATGAGTTTTACGAAATTTTAATGGACTACCATCAAGGTCCTCGCTCTCTCGCTATCGATGTAGGATGTGGCCCCGGAACTGCAACATTTCACCTGGCAAGTGAAATCAAATCAATTGACTGTATCATTGGTACCGATGCTTCAAGTACCATGATCGATACAGCAAGACAATTACAGAATGCCCAAAAAGTTGGGAATTTATCCTTCGAAGTGTCCCCCTGTGAAAAATTTGAATTTTTAGGTCCCGAAAGAACCAATAGCCACTCCTGCGACTTGATAACGGCTGCTGAATGTGCTCATTGGTTTAATTTCGAGGACTTTCAGGATTCTGCATGGAAGAATATGCGTAGAGATGGAACCATCGCCGTCTGGGGCTATTCTGACGCTCTATTTGTCAATTATCCAGACCTAGACGACATGATGAACGGAATAACCTATAATTCGGATAAACTGGGTCCTTACTGGCAGCAACCCGGTCGCAACATCCTTCGTGGAATGTACAGTGAAAGAAAACTCGATCCAACAAAATTTAAAGACATTCAGGACGTTTCCCTACACGTTTCTGACTACCGCACCGGAAATATTGACACTCTAAATCCTAGACCTCTGAAAGTCTGTAAGAAGCAGACCATCATTCAATATGCAAATTACATTAAGTCATGGAGTGCGTATCATTCTTGGAAGAAAGACCAGGAGAACGAAGATTCTGATATCGTTGATGATTGGGTCCACAAGGTTCTTCAAGTCCATCCCGAATTAGCTCATGAGCCACAGCTCATTGCTTGGAATACTTTCTATAAGTTTGGAAGACGTCTGTAACCTCGTCTATAATCTCTATCTCTATTTTCTATTATAACCTTTCGATTTTTGTTTACTAACAAGGCAAGATTTAATTGGCCAAAAGTCACGTGTGGGTGTATTTCTGAGTTTAGGTTGTCAAAAACCTCTACTGTGCATGTTAAACTGCTTACATCTACATAAAAACGGCTGGATCAACTCAAAAATTGAACAGAAATGAGAAAGAATGTATAGCAGTTTTACAAACCATTGCTAGTTATTTAATACGCCCATCTCTTCATAGATTTAGAGTTGTATTTGAGAGGCTCAAATAAATTCAGCAGGACATTTTATTAGGTGCCGAAAGAGCTCTTCTAATTGTGCGTTATTGCTACTTATTTCCAATTATATCAGTGTTCTTGAAACATGCCCGTTATTCAGATAACGGACCAAGATAGTTTTACCAATTACACCACTGTGGAAGCTGGTTTAAAGCTTATTGCACTTTATTTCCAGACGTCATGGGCGGCGCCATGCAAAGCTATGAATGAAGTGTTCAAGGCACTGAGTGACGAGCCTAGTAACCACGACGTTCTGTTTCTGTCTATAGATGCGGACGAGAATTCTGAAATTGCTGATCTATTTGACGTTTCAGCTGTCCCATACTTCATTTTGCTACAAAACGGTACAATCTTAAAGGAACTTTCCGGTGCAGATCCAAAAATATTTGTCAATGCGTTGAATGACTATAAGAAAACCAATGGCTCTGATAAAGCCCCAGGTGAAGATGGCGATGATAGGGAAGAAGGGGAAGATGAAGATGAAGATGAAGATGAGGAGGAAGAGGAAGAAACAGAAGAAGAATTGAATGAAAGATTGACCAAACTAACACGCGCTGCTCCAGTAATGCTTTTCATGAAAGGCAGTCCATCTGAACCAAAATGTGGTTTCTCTAGACAAATGGTGGGTATCTTGAGAGAACACCAAGTGAGATTCGGATTCTTCGATATATTGAAGGATACTACGGTGAGAGAAGGATTAAAAAAATTCTCCGATTGGCCAACATTTCCTCAATTGTATGTTAATGGTGAATTTCAAGGTGGTCTAGATATTATCAAAGAGTCTCTTGAGGAGGATCCAGAGACGTTCTTACATACCTTACATAACAATCAAATATAGTACAGATCCGCTATACAATAAAAAAAAAAGTATTAAATGTTTAGTGTTGATAGAAAGTTACACAATGTTTTACACAGCATCAAATTGCTTTATTTTATAATCCTTCCAAATCAGAATCCGAAAGCGACTCATCGACAACAGTTTGTTTATCCGACTTTACATTTTCTTTGAGAAATTCGTCATAAAGAGAATCATCATTTTCTTCAAGTAAAAAAGAATTGGATTCCTGAGTCTCTTGATCACTATCAACAATAGGATCGTCAAAAGAATCGTCCTCGTCTGTTTGCTGGTCAACGGGGTTCATGTTATTTTCTCGGTATTTGATTAAAGAATTTATTTTGATATTTGTTTCCTCCTTCAATTGTAACAAAGAAATTTTTGTTATGCGTTGCCCATCTTCGTCAGAGATAAGGTTCTCTTGCCGTGCTACGGGTTTTATTCCGCCCCCAATACGTTGCATAATATCCACAGAAGGTTCAATTTCAGGAAATGTGCAGTTTACCTTTTCAATTTGCTTTTTTTGGATTGCGTCTTTGACTTGAGTGATATAATGAGTCAATGCCTTTTTCTTATAATACTGCGAGCTCCTAATAAGAGGGTCGTAGTATCCAAAATGGAGAGCCACATCATTAGAACGACGTGTGCACCCGTATTTGTACATTGATACGTTACTATAATCACTACTCTTTATTTTGAACTCTTCTTGAAGCAATTGCATTCTCCATTCCCTGGGGAAAAAAGACTTGCCATTAGTGGATATGTCACTTCTGACATCGCTTAATGCACATCGAACACTTCTGATAGCATATTCTAGAGATTCAGGGACACGATCGAATGTGTTACCATTACTCAGAGACTCTGTTATTCGGGCTGCAGTTGCAATATCGAAGTTGCCTTTATTGAAAGAGCCGTAGTTTTCCAAAAGACCCAGTCTTGAATTTCCTTGGGAAAAATAATGTTTGAACGATTCCATCATCGAATTTATCATTTCGTTATCATCTTTGAAATCAGTTGAACCGTACAGTATTCTTCCAATGGCATGAAAGTAAGATACAGAATTTTCTCTCGTTTCCACTGGTACATTTACCGAAGAGGTTGCCCAGAACTCTAGAGTGGAGATACCTGATCTGATGTCTCCAGTTTTTTGTGCTAATTGACTGATGAAGGCATCCTTTTGTGACCATTTCTTTTTCCAAACATGGCTATCTCTGTTTTTCAAACAGACTTGCGAAAGATGTTTCTTCATCAGAGTGGTATTTACAGGATTGAATTTAATTCTTTTGGTTCTGGGATGAGATAAAATTTCACTACCTAAAATTGTTTCGGCAGACACAGTATAGTCAATACCAAACGTGTCGCTATTTGAATCATTCTCTATTTCGCATTCTGTAAGACATACAACTAATGGTGGCAAAACGGACTCCGGCGCATATAGCCATTCCAGTAAGCTTTGACGGAACTGTAGTCGTGTCTCATTATGAAATACGTTAGGCATATTTTCTATCAAAATCAATTGCAGATTGGGTCCGATTTTATACTTTGTATGAGACAAAAAGTCTTCGAAACTTCTCATAGATGAGCTATCCTCACTGTTGTATTCTACGACGGTTTCATTTGTCTCTGAGTGGTGTTGCATTCGCATGGCACTATTTGCACTCTTTCTTCGATATTCTGGTATTAAAACTTCGGCAAGTTGGGAAACCACTGTACTTTTGGAGGCGCCACTCGGACCTGTAAGAATTAAGATGCGAGTATCCAAACTGCTTTTCAACATGCACTCCAAAGCTTCTTGGACGTCCTGCAATTTGCGTTTGTGGATGGCAACTTCAGCAACACTTCGTGGGCTATACAGATTGTACCATGGACTGCGGCACGTTTCTATCTTCAAAGCACTATCAGTTTTCCTTCGCAACTTCTTTCTGGGGGGTGCCTGATCACTGCGTAAAGGGGACGATGGTGTAGAATAGCTCCATTTGTTGATTTCTGAGCTCAGCCCTGAAAGACTGCGCTCCAGATACAGTGACTTTCTACCTTTCCTTGAAGTCATACCATTCGCAAAACATTTACAACAGTCGTCGAAGCTTCACAATCTGTAGATTTAACAACCACACCTGTAGAGCTTCAAGACTAACTTGAACCTTGTCGCAGGTTACTATCTGACAATAGTGTACAGACTTCTTGGAGAATACTAAAGACTCCGTATCCAATGAGTAAGTGCCTTAGGATTGAACGACTAAAAGAATAAGGATGCTCATAGTCGGTAAAATTCTCGTAATAATACTCTGGCTGGTAGCCACAGTGGAAGGCTGGCCAACCGCATTCATTTTCTCTGTTTCTTGGTGCAGTAATAAGCCCCGTTGAAATTGAATACATTTACGTGTGGTACTTCATCAATAGATAAGAAGATTGAAATAAGTGCGCAGAAACAGCAACAGCAGTTTAGAGATTGTTCCGTCTTATACACTTGGAGACTGTTCCATCTGATATACTTGGACTTGCGAATGTATCTGATTGGAAGGACCCTGTACCATCTCACCCGCCAAGAGTCTTCAGTGTGACCTCGTTGATAACTATTGTAAATTCGGATTATTCAACTGCTATGCAGGGTCATGAGAACAGCCTACGACTACCCAACTAACACAGTAGCTGCAGTATTATTGATCAAGATATAAGTCGCTATTGCGATAAAGTACGGATAATGTTTGAAGCCTGGCATTTTAGTTTCTCCTCCGACACAAATTGAGCATTAGTCTTGAGACCTCATTTTGTGACTTCTGTTTCTAAAAAATGGGCACGAGATAATTTTAGTTATTTACTGGAAAGTTTATTAAGTAAATCTATTCTCAGCTTCACCTCGGCTGACTGAGTTGCTGCCCTCTAGCGTGAATAGTGCCTTAAGAAAGATATCTGAACCAAGCTGTCGAATTTTGAAAATCCGTGTGCGGGAGTTCAAGTAGTATCGACAGCCGAAATATGCTTCTCAAGTCTGAATGATTTCGCATGCTTCGAAAGAATTGTTGATACGGAACAATGCCGTTAGCCATCTCCTCTTGATAGATGAAGGTGATAATCGTTTGTAACTCTCTGCTATGAGTAGAGCCAGGTACAAGTATTCTCTTCAGCGTTTACTAAAAAATCTATTGCACATATTGAATCGAAGACAAAGTAACATTTTGGTGAAGACGTTCACGAGATCTTCAGAACCATTGGCCAACAAATCATAGTTTCAAAACAGAATATAGAATGTTTTCGTGCCAAAATGCCCCAAAGTGTGCAATGATTTTGTCAATTTCTACTGTGCAGTTCGAAGAGCAATCAATTGATACTCGTAATCACTCTTTGACACTTCAAGGAGTATATTTTGACATATCATATATCTGCTACACATAGATGAGCACCTCGCTATTTGATGAAAAATCATCTTGAACGAAAGTCAAGCGATGAGATTGAAGGTAAGGCGAAAGATACATGCTTAAGAGGCCTTACAACGTAAACTACAGTATACTGTGCAAGGGACAGCCGATACGTGCATTCATAAGAGTGTTCTTCGATTAAAAATGACAAAAGAAGACTACTTGAGGAAAAAGGAACAAATACGAGAGACCTATAGATACGATGAGATGTCAAACAAAGTTTTAAAGCCAGACAAGTCCCTCAACACCGTGAGGACAAAGCCGCTAAAGGATGCAGAGGAGTCACAACCAAGATCCATGAACGGAAGAATCAGAGTAAAAGAGATGGGCGATTGTGCCCGGGAAGACACTCCACAAAGTTATGCAGCCGGCGGGCAGCCTGATGGATCGAAAAAAAGGGAGAAGAGTCAACTGACTACGATCAAGAAGAATGCATCTAAACGCCATCGTTATGCAAAATCCTCGGTCTTGGATTCAGATCTGTCTTCAACGCTGAAATACTCTCCAACCGATGACGAGAACACTGATGTATATGAGGAGATTTTGAAATGGACAACAGACATACTAGGAAATGATATTCCTCACGACATCATCTTAGGAACAGCGGATTTACTTATAAGTTCCCTGAAGGAGAGTGAGGATGAAGCAGACGGACTAATTGAGAAGAAAAGGGAAAGGTTGCAGAAAGAGTTATCAATTCTGATATCTGCCCAAAAATTTCAAGCACTACTTAGACTAACTCAACGAATTACAGATTATGGAGAGTCCAAGGATGTACATGGTGAAAAAATTGTTGCAATTTTAGCTGGTGATTCCGAAGATGACGCTCTACATAACAGCGAGGAGGATTTACCTTTGCAGGATCCAGAAGGGGATGAATCAGACAGTTTAAGTGCACAAGACGAAATTGAATTCACAGAAAGTTTAAGTCACAAGGGATTGCCGCCAGTTCTTGATAAAAATACTGTCATTCATTCAGGAGGTGAAACAGACGCGATAAATAGAGTATCCATTCTTGAAGTCGATGAGTTTTTCCTGCGAAGGAAAATTATTCAGGCAATGGAAAACATTGAATCAAGTTCAGTTCAGAGGATATCAGACGCAATTTATGATTTATTAGAGGATGAAAATACTGATAATAGAGCTTTAGGGGAAAAGCTTCTGGAAGTACTAGACGTCGAGCACCTCCATCTGGTCAAATATATTGTTTCGAACAGAGTTCCCATTATATGGGGCATACGTTTATCAAAACGCCCTTCACATGAGAGAGAGGATCTTCTACGCGAAATGCGTTCTCAAGGGCTTGAAACTTTCGTCAATGAATATAAAGGAAACAATATTGAAGATCACAAGAGGGATTTAGAGGATGCTTCACCTGATTCTAAAGAAAGCGACGGAAAAAGGCGAAGACAGGATAGTGGATTGCCAGTCCCCGCCTTGGTTGATCTAAGTGCCCTGGAGTTCGAACAAGGTGCAAATTTAATGACCGTGACGAAAGTTGAATTACCGGAGGGCTCTTTCAAAAAGGTTAATAAACTATACGAAGAGATACATATTCCACCACCTGACAAGCCCGAAGCTACTTATGATTTAATTCCCATATCCGAATTTCCTGAATGGGCCAGAAAAGCATTTGTAACAGGCGAAACTGATACATTAAACGTGATTCAATCTAAGGTATTTCCAATTGCCTTTCAAGAGGATTCGAACATGTTAATTTGTGCTCCCACTGGTGCAGGAAAGACAAATGTTGCTGTAATGTCGATACTACGAACTATTTCGAAATACTTCAACACAAGTACAAAAACGTTAAATCTCAAATTGTTTAAGATTGTTTATATTGCCCCTTTGAAAGCATTGGTTCAAGAACAAGTTCGAGAGCTTCAGAGAAGATTGGCATATCTTGGTGTTAAGGTGGAAGAATTAACAGGTGATTCAAATTTGAGCAAGCAGCAAATCGCCGAAACCCAAATTTTGGTGTCGACCCCTGAAAAATGGGATATAATTAGCAGGAAAGCCGGCGAGTCGTTCTCGTATTCAGAACTAGTTCAATTGATTATAATTGACGAAGTTCATTTACTGCATGATAGAAGAGGACCTGTAATTGAGAATATTGTAGCTAGGTCATTCAATAGCGACGTCTACCCGAACCCCCCGAGATTGGTAGGTCTATCTGCCACGCTTCCAAACTATCAGGATGTCGCAAAATTCTTACATGTTCCTGAACAAGGTCTATTTTTTTTTAATTCGTCTTTCAGACCTTGTCCTCTCAGTCAACAATTTTGTGGCATTACAGAAAAGAACTCCATAAAAAAACTTAATGCAATGAATGAAGCCTGCTTTCAAAAAACTTTAGAATCGACAAAAAATGGTCATCAAGTCATAATATTTGTCCACTCTAGAAAGGAGACGGCCCGAACGTCTGCCTGGCTGAAAGAGAAATTCATTGAATCAGGAAATGTTGGTTTGATACAAATGAACGATGCAGGCTCAAGAGAAATTCTTTCGAGTGAAGCAGACACAGCAGGAGACATGAACTTGAAAAAGACCATTCAACATGGAATAGGTATTCATCATGCAGGATTATCCAGGAGCGATAGAACTCTTTCAGAAGATTTATTCGCGGATGGTTTATTGAAAATTTTAGTATCAACGGCAACTTTGGCTTGGGGTGTCAATCTTCCAGCGCATACTGTCATAGTTAAAGGTACAGATTTATATTCTCCGGAAAAAGGTCGTTGGGAACAGTTGTCTCCTCAAGATTTGCTCCAAATGTTAGGTCGTGCGGGTCGTCCAAGATATGACACTCATGGTGAAGGTATAATAATCACAAATCAGGCAGACGTGCAATATTACCTTGCTGTCCTAAACCAGCAATTAAGTATCGAATCCCAGTTGATTTCAATGATCGTGGATAGTTTAAACGCCGAAGTCGTATCAGGAAATATCAAGTCAAGAGTAGACGCAGTGCGCTGGCTAAGTTATACATACTTTTATGTGAGGGCCTTGATATCACCCGAACTATATAAAGTGACTGCTCAGGATAAAGATGTGACTTTAGTTTCATTTAGAGATTCAATAGCACACTCAGCGTTTGTGATACTTCAAGAGAAGAGCATGGTAGTCTATGATGCAAATACTGGTCTTATAGAACCGACCGAGCTAGGACGTATCGCTGCATATTTTTACATCAAACATACATCCATTGCAATGTATAATACGCAATTAACAAAACACACATCACAGATAGATCTTTTTCGGGTCATTTCAATGTCTGAAGAATTCCAATATTTGTCCGTAAAGCAAGAAGAAAGGAAAGAACTAAAAGAGCTCTCGGAGACATCTCCAATTCCAATAATGGAAGACATAGATAATCCTCTAGCAAAAGTGAATGTGTTGTTGCAGTCATATATTTCAAGACTGAAGTTCGAAGGATTTGCCTTGAATGCCGATATGAACTTTGTAAGTCAAAATGCTGGAAGACTTATTAGAGCCTTGTATGAGTTATCTTTAAAGAAGAAGCTGTCGAATATAACTAAAATACTTCTGAACATGTGCAAAATGATAGAAAGAAGAATGTGGAACGCAAATTCACCACTGAGGCAATTTCCAAAATGTCCAAAGGAGGTAATTAAGAGGATGGAAGCCTCCACTATCCCTTGGCCAGACTACCTCGAGCTTGAATCGCCTGCTGAAGTTGGTCAAACAATAAGGCTCGAAAAGTACGGAAAACTTGTATTTGATCTATTACAAAGGTTTCCGAAAATTCAATTGAAATGTGTTGTTCAACCTATAACAGCAAGTTTACTTAGATTTGAACTAGAAATTTTACCTGAGTGGACTTGGGACCCAAAATTGCACGGTAGGATGGAAAGATTTATTGTCCTAGTAGAAGACGCAGAAGATGGCACAATACTCTTTATTGATAGTATACCAGTGAACATGGAAAATATTGGCGAGGACCACATAATCAATTTTGGCCTTAACTTATCACCTGCACAACAGAAATGCTTACCGCCTCATTTTTTCGTCAATGTAATTTCCGAGAGATGGCTGAATTGCGAAAGCCAATTGGCTGTTAAAGTCGAGAGTATTCATCTACCCAAGAAAGCGTCAACGCCTACTCCTCTATTAGACATCCCTCTTACCCATATATCAGAATTGGGAAACGAAGAATTTGCCAGCGCATTTGACTTCACACATTTTAACAAATTTCAAAGCCAGGTGTTCCAAAGCGTTTACAACTCCAATGAAAACTGTTTCATAGCCGCTGCAAAAGGCTCTGGGAAAACAACAATTGCGGAGTTGGCTCTCCTCAACCACTGGAGACAGAACAAAGGCCGTGCAATATATATTTCACCTTATCAAGAAAGAGTTGATTCTCTTTTAGAGAACTGGCATGAACGCTTTTCAGACTTGGCTGCCGGCAAGAATATTGAAAAATTAGGCACCGATGTGACACGAAACCTAAGAGTCATTTCTCAAAGTCATCTCATATTGGCTACACCAGAACAGTTCAATTTGGTATCTCGCCGTTGGAGACAACGAAAAAACTTGCAAAAATTGGAGTTGGTTATTTATGATGATGCTCATGAAATGAATCGTGGCTCTTTTGGAGCAGTTTATGAAGCTCTCATATCCAGAATGGCTTTTATTACAAATCAGACTGAAAATATACAAAGAGTCATTGGTCTGTCATCTTGCTTGGCCAACGGTCGCGATTTCGCCGAATGGTTGGGAGTACAAAAAAACAATTTCTTCAACTTTTCACCTCATGAAAGGATATCACCTATTGAAATTCATATCCAAGCGTTCAATAATGTTAACGATGTTTTATACGACAAACCAATGACAAGGCTGGCATTCGAATTTGCTTCCAGAAATAGAAAGGATAGCGCAATTTTCTTCTTACCAACCAAAAAGTCTTGCTTCCGAATCAGCTCTCTTTTCTTAGACCAAGCAGCAGCTTTGGGCTGGAATATGTTGAAGAATGAGAAGCATGATATTATCCCGTACATTGAAGGCTTACAGAATAAATCGGTCAGAAAGTCTGTCATGGTTGGAATTGGAATTATTCACGAAAGTATGGAAGCGGAAGATACCAGGATTGTCGAAAGACTGTATGATATGGGTGTACTATCGATTCTCCTCTTAACGGGCGAATGCTGCTTCATGAGTCCGTCATCAAAAATTGTTGCTGTTTTAGGGACGCAGTATTACGATGAAAGGAGCCATAATTTTGTGAATTATCCAGCTAACAACATTTTAGAGATGGTTGGTTCGGCTGGGGCCTCAACTGGGGCTTTCTTATCTGAAGAAGCAGCGAAAGTGCTAATTTTGACGAGTATAAGCATGAAAGAGTACTACAGAAATTTCCTGACGGGGTCTCTGCCACTTGAGAGCTATATGTACTTTCACTTACACGATCTTTTTTCGACAGAGATAAGCTCATCGGTAATTCAATGCAAACAAGATTGCATTGATTGGTTAGCTTACACATACTTTTACCGGCGCTTGCATGCCAATCCAAGTTTTTATGGTGTGAAAGATGTGTCGGCGTACGGTATCTCGGCATATTTGACAGAGTTGGTAGAGAGCACTTTAAATGATTTGAATGATGCCTCTATGATTGAAATAGAGGAGAATGCAGATGGTGACGATGAAAAAGAAGAAAGTATTTCTCCTCTGAATGGCTGTTTAATCAGCTCGCATTACGATATCTCCTTCGTAACTATGCATATATTTTTGACTTCACTATCTGGCAGCTCCACATTGGAAGAGATTCTTCAGATCTTATCAAGAGCAGCTGAATTCGAAGATCTCTCGATTGACGAAGGAGAAAGAGCGGCTTTGTCCAAAATTCAACATTTTATGCCCTTGAAGGCTTCCAAGGAGACAGTGACGAATCTAACATGGAACAAAGTATTTGTACTCTTACAAGCATATTTCTCCAGAACTTCTATAAAGTCCGATTTTCAAATGGATTTGAGAAAAATCCTAAGAAGAGCTGTTCCCCTGATAAACGCTGTTGTCGATATTCTCTCTGGCGACGGGAGACTAAATGCAATGACTGCAATGGACATTTCGCAAATGCTAATTCAAGGCGTCTGGGACACAGACAGCCCGCTGAAGCAGGTACCGTACTTTGATAACGAGATTTTAAGCGCTTGTTCCCGAATGAAAATCGAGACAGTTTTCGACATTATGGCATTGGAGGATGCTGAACGGGAACAAATTATGACAATGAACTCTTCTAAATTGACCAAAGTTGCTCATTTCATCAATAATTATCCAAATATTGAGCTTGAATATAATCTGGAAGGCAGTGACAATATAGAGGCAGATCAAGCTAAAGTATTGTTGGTAACGCTAACAAGGGATGAAGCTCCAGATACTCTAGAAGTGTCGAGTTTGACTTTTCCTTTTGATAAACTTGAAAGCTGGTGGTTAGTTTTAGGAAAAATATCAACGAGAGAACTGTTAGCAATAAAAAAAGTTTCCATTCGCCAAGAATCACAAACTTCTGAACTAGAATTCACGCTGCCAAAGGGAGAACATCAGTTAACTTTGTGGTGTGTCTGTGATTCTTATCTTGATGCTGATAAGGAAGTGTCTCTTAACATTCATGCTGTATAAACATCTACATACGAAAGTGCCACAACTTTAATCGATGCTCTATGTTTTATAATATTAAACCATCTCAATATCTGCCACTGCATCAAGCTCAGTATAGGCGATGCCGTTTGCAGTTTCATTTATTTTTTTGCTCTTTTCTTCCTGCTGGTGCCGCAGCAGTTCTTCATATCGCCAAACGGAGACACCCTCTTGATCTTTCGGATCGGTAGGTTGAGCCATTGTTCTTAAAAACTGCTTCGTATTCGCAATAGCCATATCGGTGGACAAATTGAGGTCTGCATCAGAAAGACCTTGTGATATCCATTTGGGCAACTGATTCCTCTTTCTGGAAAAACGACGATCGGCTAGCACCATTACGCCGTAGTCATCTTTACCTCTTAAGACTCTACCCAGGCATTGGGCGGCATGCCTCATAGCATCAAAAGAAAGAAAATCATTCTCTCTGATTTGATAATTCTCTCTTAAAAACTCTAGTCGCGCCTTCAAGATACGAGATTCTGTATACTGAAATGGAATGCCTATCATCAGAACTGTTCTACCATAATGATGATCGAAATCAATGCCCTCTGAAACTTTACCACGAGCAACAGACAATAATATCGCACCCCTACCATTGGAACAAGCCTTTCTGTATGTTTCTAGCGCAAGCGAAGTTTCTTGCGCATCAGGAGTTTCAACAAGAATTAGCTTATGTTTCCATACTTCATCGAGTATGCCCATCGTTTGCCACATGGAGATGATACTTTCCATGTATAGATAAGAGGGGAAAAAAACAACCATACCATCTGGTGTGATTTTTGCGAACTCTACCAGCATTGAACCATAGTTACGAACAATACTAGGATCATTTCTAATTTCAAACCTTGATGATATGGCCACTTGATCTGAACCCTTGGTAACGATCATTGGCAAAAATGATTTTTTGGCCAAAGTCATAGCGTAAGACTTCTGTAAAACTGTCTGAAAATTTAGCATTCTAGGATACATGTCTAACGGGGAAATGGTCCCAGACGTTATAATCACTGAAGAAAACCTCTCGAAAACAGGCTTTATGGCGATTGATGCATCTAAACAGGTAAATCTCATTATTGGATTTGGAACCGCTGCATTTTCAATTTCATACGGCTCAATAATCAATAAAAAACCGTCTTCATAAGTGGATACAAGTGTTGCAAAGGTGGCAATATCTTTTAGAGCAGTGAAGTCCTCGATTTCTGTCACTTCCAGTGTTCTGACTAAAAGCGATAATCGTTCGGAGCAAAATCTTAGCGGCTTTCTATCAATGAACGTCAGCTGCTTCAAATGTTGCAGAAAAGATTTGGGAGTTTCAGAAATGACATGCAAAACTTTCATCCTTGTTTTTAAATACTCGATTAATCTTTTTAAGAAAGACACGAAATGTTCTGCTCTTCTAATATTCCCGGGTACTGCTTCTGTCAGCAAATCTTCCGATAATATTGGAGTTTCCAGAGCCGGTTCTTCTCCCTGATCGAGAATATCTGCAGTATGTAGTCCTTGCACTAACTTCTCATATTCTTCTTGTAATTTTCGAGAATCAACTTTACGGACCTCTTGTATCCTATGTTCTAATGCATTGGCACCTTTACCAGCTCTTTTAAGCACATCATTAGTTAAATCTAGAGAAAGTGATTCAATGCACACGTTATCAATGTTATGGGCTTCATCGAATATAACAATACCATCTTTAGAAACCTCATTTGAAACTCTTTCAGCAATTTTTGGATCTAGAAGATAATGGTACGAGTAAATGATTATATTACAAAGTGAAATCATTCTACGAACGATAAAATATGGACAGAGGGTATTCTCTTCGCAATACCTAATCAGTTTTTCAAAGGAATATACGCCCTTTGGAATATAATTCTCGACCTCTAGATCATAAAGATTCTCGTGATACTCACATAGTTCCACTTTCGCATCTGGATCGCTCTCTAGCTTACGTTTAGCTTGGCCACTAGTCATACGACGGCATTTCTCATCTACCACAGTGCCTTTCCTTTCTTTGCTCACTTGGGGATGCAGGCATAGATTTTTTCTGGACGTCAACCCTAGCCCACGGAAGTCCTCACGAAATCCCAATTCCCTGCTTCTATAGTCCATCAAATTCTCCAGCTCTACTAAGGCTTTTTCGATCTCCGACATAGTACGTGAACAATATATGATCTTTCGATGCTCCGGATAGTGCATCTGATATGCAATTGTCAATGATAGCAGCGAAACAGTTTTGCCAGTTCCTGACGGCATTTCTAATATACTGTTTCCGCCAGCGTCCAAAGTCTTCTTGATATCACACATATACCGATATTGCTCGGGATATATCTTGGGGTAGGGAAACAGTACTGGCAAATCATCTATATAAAACTTCATAGTGAGATTGTATTTCAAATGACCTTTCCAAGCTGCCGAAAGCCCTTCTAGTGGTTCCTGATGCTCTTACCCGTATACCTTTCCAGCTGTAAGTTCAAATTTTTCATATAACAAATATCTAAAATTCATCGCTTTATTATGTACAGGAAGGCTCATTAATGTCACATGCGAAAGACCAAGATACATGAATATCGATACAGACGTATATATTTCGGGCTACAGAATGAATAGAGGCGATTTCTAATGGTTGAAGGAATCAGTATTTGCCCTCCTCGATCAGCTTGCACAGCTTTGGAAAAATAATGTCGGACGTTTCCCCCGAAACAGTTTTCAAAATGTCTTTCATTGCGTAAAATTCTCTTAAAGGTGCCATAGTTCTTGCGTACTCTCTTAATCTCTTGCTAAACACCTCTGGGTTATCATCGGGCCGTTTCGATAAAGGCTCGCCCGTTACGTCGTCCTTACCGGGAACCTTGGGAGGATTGTACTCCAGGTTGTATATCCTACCGCTTGGAATGTGTACAAATCGATTTTCAATCCTTTTTAATATGATATCGTGGGGAACATCCAATTCTACCACTAGATTTAAGTTGCAATGCACCTTCGATAGTTCCCCACCAAGCATTTTGGCCTGTTCTGCTGTGCGTGGAAAACCGTCAAGAAGCCAGTTAGCACTGGGTACCAGCCACCCGGTTTGGTCCAAGTGCGAGACTACTACTCGTGTGATCAAGTTGTCCGGTAATAGCTCTCCATTCAGCACGTAGGAGGCTGCCAAAGATCCGAGCTTTGTACCCTCCTTTATTTGTTGTCGCAACATATCACCAGAGGATATCGAATTGAGCTGTGGAAATCTTTTGAGCAGCCTGGATGTCTGTGTACCTTTCCCAGAACCAGGGGCACCTAAGATCAGGAGCCTCAATGGCTTATATAGCTTGTGTGATACCATTCCGCAATCTCAGGCGATAATATGTAATGCAGGACCTCGGGCTGACCTTAAAAGTGGTTAGATGTATATGGTGTTATAGAACGTAATTCGTTCTATTTTTGATTGAAAAAGGCACCGGAAGACTAACGTGACCCACAAAATAGCTTCAATGGCTAGATTTTATTTTGTTAATTGTTCCGTATCTCTTTTTGTCGTGCTCACGACGCAAATATCGAGTTGTCATGCCCGATCATACTAACTACACTATTTCTGACCGAGACGCGCGACGCGTGAAGGTCAAGATATATCTAATGAAAATAACTTGCCAGGCAATCTACAAAATACTTCAACTTGAAGTTCATCATAATTTGTGATTCAGAGAGCAGATTACCTTGATTGAAGCCTTCGCTTACAAAGAGCTTCTAATATTCTGGCGGAAGTAGTGATAACTCAATACCGTGAGTTTGTTTCTGGGTATTTCCATGACAACATCAACGATGACACCAAAGGCCTCTGGCTCTGCTCAAAAGAGGATGAAACAGTCTACTTTGTTGTCATTCTTCTCAAGACAGCCACAATCATCACCGATCTCGTCCAAAAAGGTAAATAAAGGGATTCCAGAGAGCTCCCCTACATCAATAACGAAGACTTCCAAAGCGGTCCCCGAGACACCTAGAGAAAAGAAGGCTGCAAATAAGCTACTTTTCGTTGGCATGGATGATGACATGGATAGTTCAGGTTTCGTAACATGCAATGAATCCGCTACCATGATCGATGATTCGTCAAAGACAGTGATAACGGGTAAAGATGAGGAAAAGCAGGTAAGGGAAAATACTGGCAAGGGAGAGTTTGGTGATGAAGAAGAGGAAGACGAAAGTACCAGTTTCTCCTTTAGTGGCAGAACTAGAAAGAAGATGAATTACATAGAAGACAGTGATGATGAGACTGAAACAAGCCAAAAGTCGCCATCCATATCCGCCAAGAAAAGAAGAATCCAGTCCTTCAGGACAGATGAGGACGATGAAGCGGATTACGTTCCCGATAAAAGAGAGCAAAGTGATGAGGAATTCATGATGGATGCTACCAATGATGAGGATGATGATGATCTTCTACAAATCGTCGAAAAGGCTTCTCAGAAAACCTCGAAAAGAACAGCAAGCTTTGGTGCACCTCAAAGTACCAAAAAATCTAGCGCTCGTCGGTCGCCACTCTCTGTTTCACATAATAAGCCTAAGCACACAAATTTCAATAAGCAAAATGAGGAGAGATATCAATGGCTTGTCGATTTGCGTGACATCCAGAGAAGACCTGTTTCTGATCCAGAGTATGATCCGCGTACCTTATATATACCATCTTCCGCTTGGAACAAGTTCACTCCTTTTGAGAAACAGTACTGGGAAATAAAATCAAAGATGTGGGACAGTATAGTATTTTTCAAGAAGGGAAAATTTTTTGAGCTTTACGAGAAAGATGCTGCTTTGGCAAACGCTCTATTTGATTGGAAGATTGCGGGCGGTGGTCGTGCTAATATGCAGTTGGCAGGTATTCCAGAGATGTCTTTTGATTATTGGGCTTCTCAATTTATTCAGTATGGCTACAAAGTGGCCA
The DNA here is from genome assembly GCF_013402915.1 of Zygotorulaspora mrakii. Classification (NCBI taxonomy): domain Eukaryota; kingdom Fungi; phylum Ascomycota; class Saccharomycetes; order Saccharomycetales; family Saccharomycetaceae; genus Zygotorulaspora; species Zygotorulaspora mrakii. Next base: position 944,549 of record NC_050725.1, read on the forward strand.
AAGTTGATCAACGCGAATCAATGCTGGCAAAAGAAATGCGAGAAGGTTCTAAAGGTATTGTCAAAAGAGAATTGCAGTTCGTACTAACTTCAGGTACCCTCACAGATGCCAACATGCTTCAATCTGATCTGGCCACGTACTGTTTAGCAATAAGGGAAGAGGCAGGAAATTTTTATGATTTAGACAGCGAAATTGCTACCAACAGGACGGATAAAATATTTGGAATCGCCTTCATTGATACATCTACCGGTGAGGTGGAAATGATTGAATTTGAGGATGATGGTGAATGTACAAAACTTGATACTATTATTTCGCAAATAAATCCTAAAGAACTAATAATGGAAAAAAATAACCTGAGTAGCCTAGCGCACAAAATCGTGAAATTTAATTCAGCTCCCCAGGCACTTTTTAATTACATCAAAGGGAAAGAAGAATTTTATGATTACCAGAGAACTTATGATGAATTATGTTCCACAGACCCTAAATACTTCGACTCATTCGAAAAGTGGCCAGAAGTTCTAAAATCCCATTATGACAAAGGGAGAAAAGTAGGCTTTAGTGCTTTCGGGGGACTATTATACTATCTACGATGGTTAAGACTCGATCAAAGTCTTATTTCTATGGGTAATATAAATGAGTACAATCCCATTAGATCTCAAAATTCCTTGGTTTTAGACGGTGTAACTTTGCAGAATCTGGAAATATTTCAAAACTCCTTTGATGGGACGGATAAAGGAACATTGTTCAAATTATTCAATAAAGCAATCACTCCAATGGGAAAAAGGATGATGAAAAAATGGTTAATGCATCCTCTTTTGAAAAAGGATGATATAAATCAGAGATTAGATACTGTAGATTTTCTCTTATCTAATGATGAGGTTCGCACAGAATTAGAATCTTATCTCTCGAAAATTCCAGACCTTGAGAGACTTCTTTCAAGGGTTCACTCTGGAAATTTGAAAGTTAAGGATTTCGATAAGGTGCTCCAAGGATTTGAAACAATTGTAAAATTGCTGAATGATATGAAGGCAGTCGAACTCAAGGGTGCTCTGTCAAAGTATGTCTCAGCAATACCCGATAGCCTTTTCCCAGATGTTAATAATTGGTCTAACGCATTTGATCGTAAAAAAGCTTTACATGACGGCGTTCTTGTTCCACACAAAGGGATTGAACCAGAATTCGATGAATCTCTTGACAGAATCGCTAATTTGGAGGAGGAATTGAACAGCGTTTTGAGGAGCTACAGAAAGCAGTTCAATACTTCCAATATTCAGTTTAAAGACTCTGGAAAAGAAATATATACTATAGAGGTTCCCGTTTCTGTTACCAAACTTATCCCATCCAACTGGATGCAAATGGCAGCAAACAAGGCCACAAAAAGGTATTATTCTGACGAGGTTCGCACTCTAGCAAGATCAATGGCTGAAGCACGTGAAACTCACAAAGTGCTAGAGGAGGAGCTTAAAGGTCGTTTATGCAAAAAATTTGATGCTCATTACAGTACAAGCTGGATGCCAACAATACATTCTATTGCTAATATGGATTGCTTATTGGCACTTGTCCGTACTTCGGAGTGCTTGGGTTACCCATCATGCAGACCAACGTTAGTTGACGAGTGCGATGATAAAACACATACCAAGTTGAATGGTTTCTTGAAATTCAAATCCCTTAGACATCCGTGTTTCAATCTAGGGACTACATCATCAAAAGAATTCATACCCAACGATGTTGAACTTGGCAAGGATGTGCCTCAATTAGCTTTACTCACGGGTGCAAATGCCGCTGGAAAGTCCACTGTTTTGAGAATGACATGCATAGCTGTCATTATGGCACAAATGGGTTGCTATGTCCCTTGCGAAATGGCGACACTAACACCGGTAGACAGAATAATGACTCGTTTAGGAGCTAATGACAATATAATGCAAGGTAAATCTACGTTCTTTGTAGAACTTTCCGAAACCAAGAAAATTCTGGATCTTGCAACAAACAGGTCTTTGCTTGTTTTGGACGAGCTTGGAAGAGGCGGTTCTTCTAGTGATGGCTTTGCAATAGCTGAAGGTGTTTTACATCACGTTGCTACTCACATTCAAAGTTTAGGTTTTTTTGCAACACATTACGCAACACTGGGGAACAGTTTTATTGGTCATCCTCAGGTAAAGCCAATGAAAATGAGTATTCTGGTAGAAGAGCAAACAAGAAATGTCACCTTTTTATACAAGTTATTAGAGGGCAGAAGTGAAGGGTCATTTGGAATGCATGTTGCATCAATGTGTGGTATTTCAAAACAGATTGTAGACATTGCACAGGAGGCAGCAGATAATTTCGAACATACGGCCATGTTATCGAAGGAAAAACAAAAAGCTTTAGACAAGGAACGCGATATCACAGCAATTATGCCATTGGGTTTGGAAAGTGACTTTGTAAGAATGGTTTACGGGGATGGACTGAAAAATACAGCATTAGGAACTGGTGAAGGTGTTCAAACATATGATCAAAACATTAAACAGAACGTCCTGGGTAGCTTATTAAGCATCGTTAAAGCTCTCGGTGATTAAAAACGTCTATTCGGTTTATTCTCAAGGAAGCATACCTTTTACTTATGGTAGTTTCAAATATATAACTCACGAAATAAGCACATAAATATAAGTATATTCACATAACAATACACTAAATAAACGAATATTATTGCATACCGCAATATTTTTCGATACCACCCTAAGCCCTAATTTTGCTCTATTACTGTCCCAGCTTGTTCCACTTGTGGAGTTTGAATCTTTTTCTTTGATGCCGTTGGTACTCCGTCCCCTTCTTGCGTACAGGGAATCTTCTTGTTCAAATGCTGCAGAACATGATCTCTTCTTTTGAATTTTTTACCACATTTTGGACAAGAGTACGGTTTCTCTCCTGAATGTACAGATTTTTTATGCCTTGTTAGATGATGCCCTGAAGAAAACTGTCTTTTACACTCTTGGCAAACATATACCTTGCCATTCTCAGATATCAAAATTTCACTTGAAGAAAACTTTGAAGGTTGTGTTGGACTTGTCGAAGAAGTTTGAACGAATTGTCTCTGCTTGTTTACGTTACCTCCAGATGAATATTTGCTTTCCAATTTGGGTCGCTTTGCCTCTGGTATATTTGGTGACGGTGATTCAGCAGTTCCGCTGCTGCTAGTGCTATTGTTATTAACAGTATGAACTTGGTTCAATGTCGAAGTAACACCAGAAGAGTAATTCAAAGGATTATTTGCTGCAAGAGGAGAACGGTAATCGCTGCTAAAAGAAACCGGACTTCGTGAAGATTCCCTCGAAATATTCAACGTTACTATATTTGGTGATTTTAGTTTCTTAATAAACGGCAAATTCGATGTTGTTGGTGATAATGGTGCCAGCGGAACCGACCCATTATAGGGTTTAGAAGAAGTCGTAGGGTAATACGAAAGGGGATTTGGACTATACGACGGTTTTGGGGAAACGATCCCTGAAGATTGCATGTTATTCTTTTCGAAAGTACTATTGTTCTTATTAGCGCTGTTATTGGCAGAAGTACCTGAATTCGCATGTTCTATTGGCGAATCTAATGCCGGAAGATTTAGCCTTGGCGAAGAAGCACCACTGTTTGCCAGAGATGCTAAACTTAATGCTAACATATTATCCTCGTGATCACCCAACAATGCTGAGGGAGGATTTGATGACGTGACACCAATTGACGTCATATTAGTGCTAGAATCCGCTCCATTCAAAACATAAGAATTAATCCTTCCATTAATATTTGGAGAAGGCACCGTGCTGTTACCGTTAATTGCCAATGTATTGTTATTCTGTTGCAGTGGAGGATTCATCGATTTTTTTTTGAATTTCAACGTAGGGTCTTCCAAGGTTGGCTCAACTATATTCGAAAGGTCCATCATCCTCGACAAAAGGGGAGATGAGATTCTACTTATCGTTTGATTCATATTGAAATATTGACCTGGATTGGGAGTTGTCGACCGTATTGAACTACTTTGCAGTCGATTTATTGAGTTCAACATTGGTAAGTTCTTATTATCCTCAATATGCTGTAGCTCCTGAGAGCTATGATTCAATAATTCACCAAAATTCTTGATTCTTGGATCCTGATCACTCGTGTCAGAAAGCTGAGAAGACTGCCTTGAATTTACCAAATCTGAAGTATGAGGTCTGACAGGAGCATTTTGAGGCGAATTTTGCACTTTTTCCAATTTGATGCTATTCCATTTTGAGGAGAGTTTACTAACATCGATTCCAACCGCATCATCGACACATAAACATTTTTTTGCCTTCGTTCCAATTTCCAACCATTCTTCTAATGCAAAATTGACTGATTCGGCCAAATTATAGCCATAATTAAAACCTGCATGGTAACCATAAGGAAAAGTAATAATAAACTCCTTTTCGTAGTGAACAATTTTATTACATCGTATTCCATTTTTTTCTAATAATTTTGGTGAAGCCAAATACATCTTGTGTCTCAAAAATTCAGAACAGTTTGACGAATCCAGAGGAAATTGGTCTTTCATGAACCTGTAAAATTTTTCATGATCTTGTTGAGCGATAGAGTACCATTGCTTTGGTGCGCCAAAATGAATATAGTTTATGGAATAAAGATCTTGGTCCTCCAAATGCCATGCATAGGAAGCCTTCCACAACCCGGCATACAGATACGAATTATTAACACCTGGCAGTTGCTGGTCCATCTCATCTAGAAGATTGGGCAATTTGGAAACATTCCAAATTTTCAAATTTTCTGGAAAAACTGTTCCAAGGGTATCTGCTCCATACATTGGTGGCGTAAAGTTTAACGTTTTCCAATAGTATGACTCTAGGCTTTCCAACCTTTTGGGATCCTGAAATTCTGTTAAATTATCGACGTTGAAGTTTTTCTTGAACTCCTCGAAATCGTCGACTGTAAAATCCTCATGGTTTTTCAGTTTTATCTTGGTACTCTTTTGACTCCCTGCATCCTTAGTGTCTCCGTTATTGCGATTGCCGCTACCGTTGTTACTACTACTATTTCCGTTATTATTACCATTATTACTATTACTGTTGTTATCGGGTGCCTTGTAGTCACGTGATATGTCTTTCCACTGTATAATATTGTAAGTTTTATTCCTTTCGATGTTCTGAACCACAAACACTCCATGTGATCCGCTGATGTGTTGTTGGATCGGTTGTCTGATCTTAATGCTGTGTAAAGTCTGCACGCTAGGCGGCGTTTCCAACATCTCGAGCCATTTTTTCGGCGGAACAATCTTGACTATCCCACTCTGCATTCCGTACTTGTTAATGGACGACACGAACCTATAGAAATCCTCGAACTGCTCGAACGACGGCCTAAATACAGGCACCCCGTTCACTACCTCCGAGGGAGAACATTCACTCATTTTATCTTGCCGTTATAATACACACAAATGTCAACGTCTATGCCACAATTCAAACAAAAGATAACAGTAAATTCCACAAAATACCCATCCAGTGGCTTCACCAAATCAAATCCCGGAAGCTGCACGTCAGATTCTCGAAACACCTCCTGTATGAAAATATCCACTTAACAGCGACAGTAATTCCAAAACAAAAAAAAATACTTCTGGTAAACCCTTTTTTTTAAAAACACCTTCCTTTATCAACCTATAATCTAGATCCAGTTACCACTCCAAGTATATCCAGTATACGATAGAAGTTTATGCCCAAAAAGCTGAAAGTTGAACAGCTAATGAATTCTTGTCCACAGGCCTGTGATCCTAATATTTTCCAGATTTACCTGAAAAATTTCAATTTTTAATGTAAATTGAAGGGATTCCCTTTAAAGATGGCCCATCTCTCCTTATTTTTTTTTTTCTGGTCTTTTTTATGAACCTAAATTTTTTCCCCATAATCCTAATAGGGCAAATTTCCCGACTTGGGTATCTGAATACCCAATTCGGAAGGTCGCCTGCACTTCCTGGGCGCATAAAAAGAAAAAGACACCAAGAAACACGAGCCCTCGTTTTTAATCTAGCCCTAAGGTTGAGCCCTTAGGGTTTTACCGTACTACATGATATTGAGCCCTAGATACAGAGCTTAGGGCTTGAACAACTGTCCGGCGAGAAGTCATTTTTGTCCGGCGAGAGCTGGCGACTTTTTTTCATTCTCGAAGGAAGCTCATCACCCATCAGGCTGTGAAGCATTCCTCCAATGGAAAAATTCAACATGGAATATGGTTGCGATGCTCCAACGAGCATACGAGAACCGAGTGCTTGTTTAGTTCTGGAGAGCTCCTGATCTGGCATATGTTGGGTTATGCTGTGAGTTAATGTTTGGCTCGTTAAGGTATCTTGCAAGGGGAACTCGAGGGATGATAAACGGAAGCCAATTGAAGAAGCACGCTTTCGATATTGCGCAACCTTCGATCAAGCTGAACAAGGTGGAGCAGAAAATATGTAGGCTGTTGAACGACTACACGGCGCTGTTTAATGCGAAACAGGAAAATGTGGCAGAACCGCTCACTTTGCGGATATCTGGTGGGTGGGTCCGTGACAAGCTGCTTGGGCAGGACTCTCACGATTTGGACATTGCGATAAATATAATGTCAGGGGAGCAGTTTGCGCTGCAATTGAACGAGTTTTTGACAGAGCATTATGACAAGTATGAACTTGAACCTCATTCTATCAACAAAATAGATATAAATCCAGAGAAATCGAAACATTTGGAAACGGCAACGACGAAGTTATACGAAGTAGAGATTGATTTTGTCAATTTAAGGTCAGAGGAGTACTCAGATCATTCGCGGATTCCGGTAGTGAATTTCGGTACAGCAGAAGAAGACGCTTTCAGAAGAGACGCTACCTTGAACGCCCTGTTTTATAACATAACGCAGGACAAAATTGAAGATTTTACTAAGTTGGGATTGTACGATTTGAATAAAGGAATACTTAGAACACCGCTACCGCCCAGGCAAACTTTTCTAGATGATCCCTTACGTGTGCTGCGGTTAATCAGATTTGCCGCGAGATACAATTTTGAGATTGAGCCGAATGTTTATAAAGAAATGCAGGACCCAGAAATTAATGATGCCTTTTTGCACAAAATATCAAATGAAAGAATTGGGGTTGAAGTGCAGAAAATTCTGAGAGGCCCAAATCCTCTATTGGGACTCTCGTTGATACAAAGCACAAAAATTGATAATGTTGTATTTCGCTGGCACGAGGATCAAGAAATAATAAACTTCAACGAGACTCACTGTGAAAACTTCAATGAAATTGAACGATTGTACTCGAGTGGTAAACTCAATGCTCATTTGGAAAGAGTTATATCGAAGTTTGACAAGTTTTTTTCATCAAGTTTGCCCTTTTACAGTAATGGCATCGATGCGTCAGCTGATTTTGCGATGAATACGATTTTAAGTTGCTGCTTGATACCAATGGCAGGCTACGATATTATATGGACGTCAAAGGCGAAGATGAATAATAAGATCTCGTTGACGGAAAGTATCCTCAAAAACTGGCTTAAGGTTGGCAAAAATGAATCTACTAGAATTGCCAAAGTTGTTAACTCTTCTAAGACTTATGATTGTATGGTCGATATGTTTTACCGCTCAAGGAATGATCAAGCTTCGTTAAAAAGATCAGATTTGGGAATTTTCCTGAGAGATTTCAAAGGCGACTGGGAAACTGTCCATTACGTATCTCTATTCAATCACTTTCTGTATTCACAGCAGAGCTATTACGAAATGGAAAAAAAATACAAATATTTACGCAGTGCCATATATAATCAAAATTTGGAAAACGCTCACCAATTGAAGCCATTGCTGAATGGAAAAGAAGTATTACAAGGCCTTAATAGGAAAGCTGGTCCATGGTTGGGAAAAGTTAATGAACAAGCCATATATTGGCAATTTGATAATCCAAACGGAACAAAAGCCGAATTGCTGGAATATATGAAATCCATAGCACCAAAATACGTATAATTTTATAAAAGAAAAGAATTTGAATTAGAATATTGTAAAAAAACACAAAATTATTGTCCAAATCATTACTCGATACGTTTAGATTTGTGCCTATCGATTTAGGAGTCTATAGAATATATATCTATTTTGAGCTGACCTTTTTTGTATCAGCTTCGTGTCACAATTGAGAACGCCATTTTTTATCATTATTTCCCCATGATATTTCCATAGCTCTCCTACACTGGTGGTGGTTGATCATTCATATCTTCGCCAACAAAAAAAGAATTTGCAATAGCATCTAAATCAGAATTCATTAAATTCCATGCTCCTGAGTTATTAACATTAGTGTTTAACTGTGGTGATCCTGAGCTTGATTGAATCATAGAACTGTTACCATTATACTGATCGCGTAAAGTCCTCTGGTATGGATTGCCATTGGAAACATCTTCGATAGACAATGTGGCAGCGGTGCCAGGGGAGACGTTGGCAACCGATGTGACAGTTGATGCCTGTTCATTAAAAAAAGCACCAGATAAGGATGCATTGCCGTAATTACCATGAGTGTTTTTGGATGACCTGTCCTGAAAAAATGAATTTGTGTTTTCGAAATCAAATTCCATATGCGTTTTTAGGTCTTCTTGGTTTGGAATGCTGAAGTGAGTCCCACGTAATATATCATCTGTACTCAAATTTTCAAATTTATTATTAGTGGTAGAAGAAGGAGTTATGTTAGATGTATTTAATGAGGAAGAGTAATTTGCTTCATCAAATTTACCGTTGTTGTTTACATTGTTCCCGTTAATGCTCATTGTAAAACTGCCCTGATCTTGAGTCCAAAAGGTACTCGTAGCAGACGAAAATACAGAGTTAGTCAAAAGAGAGTCCACTTGACTGCTTTCTGTGCTACTCCCATTGACAAAAACAATATTTTCGAAGTTATCAGTTTTGTTGTTCACCTGTAAGTATCTTTTGTCAGTTTGAGCCTCTTCTTCGTTTTCCTCAAGCGTAGTTCTTGGAATTCCCTTCAATGTCGGTAAGGTCTCGGTTGGTGTGGGCATCTCAGATTGATTTAAGACTTCAGAAGAACTATTGTGGTCTAACAAATTAGAATAGCTTGCAACTTCGGAACTTGTGGTTCCATTTTGTCCAGTATTAGTTTGACCAGCGTTAGGTAACTCCAGAACACTGGGTGTAGATGATGCAGAGGTTGAAGACACAACCGTGTAGCCGGAGGTTATAGCGGGAGGTGTTACCAAAGAGGATGATGGAGTGCTTGCATTGTTATTTGCAGAATTCCTATATGTATCAGAAATTGAGTCTTGTTTTCGTTTATGCCTAGCATTCATTGCCATGGTATTTTTGGTCCCAGTGTGTATATCCAGAAAAGATTCTGGTCCAGATAATGCTGTAGCATCCGTAATGTCAAATGTATTTTGTAAAGAAGACGAATCTCGAGATATTCTGTGAGAAGAGGATACACGAGTTGCTGAGCGCGGCCGGGCTGGTGATGCAGTCCTTATAGGGGAATATCGATTCGAAGCTGATGATATTGAGCTAAGAGATAAATTTTTATTGAATGAATTTACCATCATATTTGGATTTGCCTGCGGTGATGCATTCTGTTGCTGTAGGTTGTTATTCAAAGATACAAGCGAAGACATGGACCCGCCCGTGTTCGCTCTTTTCTTTGTAAACATTTTAGTGAATGCAATGGAAGCATCATTTTCATCGCTAAGTCTGTTACTTCCTGCCAATGAAGGTTCTGATGCCATAGTCATTCTATTTGAAAAAACGTTAGTTGGCGTGGAATTTTTATCCTCGTCCAAGTAGTGATGATCAATAGATAATTCATCTTCTGCAGACCCATCGACAGATCTATGGCTAATGTTTACTTCGCTATAGGCCTTTTTACGGCCTAAAAGATGAATACCCTTATGGGAAGAAGCAAATATCTCAGAATTAGCCTGAACGAAAGGTCTGACTGTTTTGGGATTGTTGCTGGATTTTGGGACAAATTCCACGTCTCTGTTAGAATCATCTGTGTACTCTGAGCCCGAGGATGATTGCATAGCTGCAACAGATGATCCGTAAAATCTGCCATACTTAAGAAATGAACCATAAGATCTTTTCCCGGTTAAATTGCCATTTTTAGGCAAATCTGGCAAAGATTGCGAGTTCATTTCCTGCCCACAATATACGTTCTGGTTGCTCTTTTTGTCTGAACCGTGCTTGCTAGAACCAAAAATCTCCAGCATTCTACTTCGAGATGATTTTTTCCTTCTATTAATAGCATCATTGGTATTTGAAACTGTAGCTGGGAAATTAACATCAACCGGTGTAGTAGAGCTTGATGACTGCGTTCCACTTTCACTCTCAGAAGCACTATCCTGAACTGTGTAGTTCACGAAAACCATTTCACCCGCCTTTTTCTTGCCTTTCTTTCTTAATCTGCCACTAGACCGCTTTTTACCCTTCTTTGGATCATCCATCAGGACTCTCTTTGGGCTGGTCATGACGTTAATATTTGGAGTACTTGGTGTGCTAGCAGCGACACTTTCCCCCACGCCAGATTGTTGAGAAGATGCACTGGATGACCTTCTGTAGTAATGAGGAATCTTCCATTTGTTCACTGATTCGGTGCCTGGTGTAGATTTCGGACTGCTCGAATGTTTTGCCATACCTTTGTCCTCTCTTTTAGATCACGATTCAGCAAATATCGGCTTAGACCAATTCTCTCGACGACCCCTGTGATTTAGCAAGTTTTCTTGCCACCCGAAAGTTTTAAAGCCAAATATGATAGCTTTTAAGCTATGAGTGTACTGATAGTTTTGCACTACGAAGTTACTAGGAGCTCCCGTCAGTATTTACCACTTTAAAATCGAATGTCAAGTTCGGAAAGCAATAACGCCTTTGTAAAGCCACGCTATGTCAATGAGTCAGTTAGTAAACGGCCACCAGACTAAACGGTAGTTTTTACAGTTGATGAACGCTAATATGCCGACTAAACATACACCTTCCACCCAACAAGTAACGTAATATTTTTGCCGTGACTTCAAGTGATAGAAAGTCGATTTAAGCCAATCCAACGCAGTCTAAATCGACAATTGCAGTGAACGTACACGAATAGTAGCTGATGTTTGAATCCGGCGTAATTTACACTGTTGAGCCCGCCAATCTTTGAACTTTTCAAATGTAAAGAAGGTTTTGTTGAAGTCCTTTTCAGATCAAGAGACGATATTTTTGACTGTTACCGGCAATCTTAGAGTTTTTTTCAGATTTACCTCCCCACACCGCACTTCGGAAATAATTACATATCCACATATCGTTGTGGAAGCGATTCCAAATGATGTAACCTTGATTAAGAACTAATGTCGATCAATCGCTTTTGTGAAGCGTTTGTTCGTGATAGTTAATGGAAATGATAAGTAATAAAGTGGTTAGTTTACATATGTATATGAATCTATTCTGCATAATCAGTGCTTTTCCTCATGAGGTCTGAGGCATGTGTCACGCCCGGCAGATCCAGGGATGCTCTAGTTCTTTCAACTGAATATCTGTTATCCAGCTGATTAGATGCTAGCATCTGAGTTCTAGTACGATCTAGAGATGTTCTCCCTTGAAAACGCTCTTCGAGTGGTCTCGTGGAGGACATAAATCGCGACTGATGCTCGGCGTCTTCTTGCAGACGGGGCGATTGTAAGAGATTTTGAGTTTCTCTTGGAGATGACTTCCAGGGTTCGTCTCTGACTAGCTGCCTTGGAGAGCCGTCTTGAGGATCAAATATTTTCATCGGTATTTCTTCTGTGACGACTGTATCACGAGAATAATTGTTTGCACCTGAACTCTCGACTGCGCCTCCTAATGATAGCACTTGCTCACCAAATTTACCAGATTTTGTGACTTTTGGCCTATTAGGATCAGTTGGATCGTAGCCAGGCGGATAGTGATCGAAATCACCACGTTGCCACATTTCTCTAACAATTTCGATATCCTTAGGATTAAACATCTTGGTAAAGCAATCCCAAGTAAATCTTGGTAACAAACAGAATAACACACCAACGAAGAAGACCGCCCAAAATGCTGGTGTATTGTAAACACGAGCGCCAGCTTTCCAAAATTCACCACTTGTCAAAGAACTCGTCCAAATACCTGTCCAACCAAACACGACTAGACACGATATCGAAATCCAAAGACCCGTGAACCAATCCCATCTATATTGATGAATCCAGACATACATGTTACAAGAAACGACGGCAATAGTGGTGACCATGATACCAACATAGTAACGATGATCCAGGCCATACCCATTTTGTGTAACGTACATTGTCTTACGGTATATGAGGTAAGGGAAAAAGAAGCAGATGATCGATTGGTAAAGACCATCTAACATATACCATAAGAACTTAGTTTGATTCCATTCCGTTCTTAAAATACCGACACGGTAAAGTTGTGGAACTATCAAGGAAATGGTATCATTTACATCCTGATCCAATATACCTAGGAAAATAACTGGTAGGGATGTAAAAGCCAAATTGTAAAACATCAGATAAGTGTACTCAAACAGATATGAACCATCAAAATCGTTATAGATACCGTACCAGAATAATGCAAGCGTAAAGATAACATTCTTGTAAAAAAATTCCGGAATCATTTCTGCCAATCTTTTATAAGACCATCTTCCATGAACAAGAATCAATCTAGTCAGATATCTGAATTGACCAATGGCATAATCGGAGCACATAACAGCTTGGCGACCTTCCTCACCAGCAATACCAACACCAACATCTGCAGCTTGAATCATGGCAACATCATTGGAACCATCTCCAATGGCTAACGTCATCACAGATAGAGAGTTCTTTACTAGTTTGACAACAGCAGCTTTTTGAGAAGGGGAAACTCTACAACATAAAACTGCTTTACAATTTTTGCACAAAAGCAAAAATTTCCGCTTCATATCTTCATTAATTAAAGCCAATTTCAACGCATCACCATCGATGATGACACCGAATTCGCCTTTTGGCACGTCATGCACTTTTTTAACATTTGCAAGTTCTTCTTCAGAACCATTCATATTGAATTTCTCTCTCAAGTACTTCGTGACCAAGTTTTCCACAATCTCACCCGGACTATTACCAAATTCTTCTACATCTTCTCCAGCATGCTTAATAACGAGTAGCTCCATTTCATTGTTCAATAAATTGCATGAAAACCCTATATTAATTGCTGTTTCAACTTTATCACCAGTTAAAACCCACAGTTTGATACCAGCTTCTGCCAATAACGCAATAGAGTCGGGCACTCCGTCTTGTAATCTATCCTCGATGGCGGTACCACCTAATAATACTAACTCACGTTCAATGGCGTCAGCTACCTCATCCAACTGTTCTTCTCTATTTGTCACAGATGCAGCTGCCAGATCATACTTTTCATTCCATTTTAAGTAGTCGGACCATGGTAGCTCTCTCTGTGCAATACAAAGAGTTCTTAAACCCTCTGTAGCGTATTGTTCCAGATGTAAAGCAGTTTTTTCAAGTAAATTCTCATCGTTAGCACCAACTCTCCGACTCAATCTAGAATATATGACAGAATCTGCACCTTTACAGATCAAAAGAGCTTTCGGCTGTGTAGCAGCTGTTTCGCCAGGTATTTTGACGATACAGCTCATCCTCTTTCTGGAAGAGTTGAATTCCAGTATATTCATAATCTGAAATTCTTTTTTGATACCTTGGATCTCAACCACTAAACCATTTTTAGTTTTGCCCACGAAACTGAAACCCATATCTCTGGCTGTACCAACTAATGCAGCTTCATCGGGGGACTGCGCTTTTAATTCTAATTTTTTTGGGTCATTTTTATGAGGTTCAACAAGCACGGAATGACATAAGGCTAAAGCCAACATGAAATGCTCGCAGCACCTTTTTTGCATTTCACCACTGCTTCCCTTTAGGTCTTGTACAAATTCTTTGGAAACAAAAGTAATTTCATCGGGGTTGAATTGAGAATTGCTAGAAAGTCCTCTCAGCTCATTTATCATGTCATCTTTATCCTTTGCAATTTCTTCTCTTTCACGAATACCCTCCGATTCCACATCAATACCTTGTCGTTTTCTCAAGCCCGCTAGTGCCTCGGTGTAAGCTCTGCCGTATGAAATACCATTAATAGTTGTCTTTTTAAATTCCATAACGTTTTGTGTAAGTGTACCAGTTTTATCTGAAAATATATACTCAATTTGGCCCAAATCATCGGAAATATTCCACGATTTCGGTGTACACGGATAATCTAGCTTGGCATTGTAAAGTAAAACGTCGCCGTAAATGAAAGCCGCTTGAGCAGTCTTGATAATTTCCACAGAAATATACAAAGAAATAGGAACCAATGATTGATAAAGGATAACAGCCACCAAAAATGAAACAAAACCATTTGTAGCTGCATTACCAGCTATAGTACCAAACTCATAAGACTGACGGGACTGATTTTGTCTTCGGTAATAAACACCATTAACAATACCAGAAATGAGACAGAGAATGAACAAAACAAAAAAATTAATAATAACGGAAAAATTTAGCTCTCTGGAAATTCTCGATTTTTTTGTTGGTGTTACACCAGCATTTAACATAATCTTTGTGTCGCTACCAGTAAATACTACGATACCCATTGCCCATTTTGTATTCCTTAATGTACAACCACGTAGTAGCATATTGTTAATCGTTATTGGTTCATTTTTTAGCTCTTGATCAGCTGAATCGACCCATTTCAAATTACCTTGATACGAATACAAATTTGCATGAGGACCTTCGCTTTCGAGCCAGAATTTAGTTCTGGAGGCATCTCTTGAATTTCTTAACCGATAACTGCATTTTAAGGATTGCCGAACTTTCAAATTTGTTTCACCATCTAAGTTTTTCGTTTCCACGTAACATGCACCATCTGCATCAGAAGTTGATAGTAAGATAATATCAGCAGGTATCTCGTCATTGTTGTGAACACGAATAATATCACCAACTTTTACATTTTTCCAGTAATCTTTAGCAAACTTACAATCCGGTACAGGAGGTAAAGATCTATCCAAAATACTTACGTCATTCGCGCCTGTGACGATGTTACCAGTATCATTGTAATCAAGTGACGGCCGACCATAATCCGCTGAAAATCTTCCGTAATCCGCTGATGGCCTATAACTTCCAACAGAGTCTAGAGAATTCCTTGGACCATCACTCATTGAATTTCGTTGACGATGCAAATCATGACGTTTGCGTTGCAGCCTTCTTCTTTTACCATCTTCAGTCATGTGCTCTTTACAAAATTCGAAAAACTTGAACATAATTCTTGTATTTGCCTTTTTGAATTTTCTCCAAAGAGAAACGTTATCAGCTGAGACATTTTCATTCTTTATCCCACTGAGAATATGAGTCCTTGTGTTATTAACTTCCAAGTCCAAGACTGTACGTCTTGAATCCTCAAAAGCATCTTTAATTGCAGTTATAATAACGATAACAATCAATGGCACAGCGTTTAGGCCAGGATTGGTGACACCAAAAATTTGAAATGCACCAAGAATAATTAAAACCAAAAAATAAACATTTGCAAAATTTTGAAATTGAAACATTATATTCTTTGGAAAAAAAGTAATCGGCGTATACTTTGTTGTTCTGATCTTATTCCTTGCATAGTCCGCAATCGGATTCCCTTCTTCATCAAGCATGCTCTCAGTTAGAGGCATGTTATAGTAAATGGTTCTCAGCTCATTTGAACGATTTTGCATACCGGTCTCATCGAGATTTTCCTCTTTCTTTGTGTCTTCGAATGGATTATGAAAATTTTTTTTAGCCCATCTGAGAGTTTTCGCTCTACCAACATTTGGTCTGCCCTTCGTATTTCTTTGAGTTCCCATACGTAATCTCTTCATACCCGCTGTATCAGGATTGATTTTTCCACCAGGCTCGTTATTATCAAGTGCCACATCCTCAAAAGCTGGTGATGGGCCACCCAGTTTTGGCGTTTTCTTGAAAGAGTGCACATCGTTGTCATCGTCCTCGTACGTGTACTCATCTTCTTCTTCAAAAGTATTCGATTGCTCGCTGAATTCAGGTCGCTTCTTGTCATTTGCGTTTTCCAGAAAATTCACTCGTGGATGACCGTATATTCCAGCGCTGCCATTTGCACTTCTAGGTTGCGACGTTGCGTTAGCGGTACTCTGTTCAAATTCAAAAGTATCATCAAATGGTGATAGAGCACTGTCGTCGCCAAATGGCGATTTTATTTCTTCCGCAGGCGGCATTTGATGTTTCCAGTGTCTCTAAAAGCGCGATTATAGATCGAAACTGTGTACAAGCTGTCTTGAAACTTCTCTTATTGTTTCAATACTTTCATTCACACCTGCCTCGCAAGCTGTATAAATTCCTGTTGTTGTTTCAAGCAAGCCAAACCTCTCGACGTTAATATTCGCGTCTGCTGCTCCAGAGATATCGGCACCTGCTATAGCACCGGCAATCAGTACACAATTTTTCGCGACCCTAAATAATTCTAGGTGTTAGCAGATTAATCTGTTTCCAGTTGTATAGCTGAACTTTTAATCTTAAAATGCAGTGCTTTTCCTATGTCCTTGTCAAAGCCATATTCATCCATATTCATGTTGATTCGGCTCTCTAGCACTCTCCACAGCACATGTTTCCCTCATCGTTTCTAATGATCCACCGCCTTCCGCGGCAAGTGCTTTCAAACAAACAGTTGTATAATATCGGCGATATAACAAGGAAAGCCAACAGATATCAAGTTCGCTGTAAGAGGCTAATTCTTCTTCAATACAGTGGTATATCATACTGTCACTAATGCAGAATCAAGACTTGATTTTTTGTATGCTATACGTATTGTATCACGTGCCCTTGGTACTGTGGCTTTCAAGTTGATATGTCCGAGTTTTTTCGTTTTCGGTATCGGACAAAATAGTCTTTAAGGGTACCTTCAACGTTTCAGCTTAAATCGTGAAACGCCTATGAAACACCTTTTATAAGCACTTTGAAACAGCTTGACACTGGTTGAGGTATATAGAGGGCTTGTTGAAACTTTGCTGGAACTTTTCGAAAGCTGCAGATTCTATGATGTC
The DNA here is from genome assembly GCF_013402915.1 of Zygotorulaspora mrakii. NCBI lineage: Eukaryota > Fungi > Ascomycota > Saccharomycetes > Saccharomycetales > Saccharomycetaceae > Zygotorulaspora > Zygotorulaspora mrakii. The sequence continues at coordinate 961,593 of NC_050725.1, forward strand.
TACTGTTTCCAAGACCATCAAGTTTAACCCACAGACAGAGAAGCTGCTCACGCTGGGAGCCGGGTGTTTCTGGGGTACAGAGCACATATATCGCAAAGAATTCGGCGATAGGATTACCGATTATAAAGTTGGTTATGCCAATGGCGATGAATCTAAAAAGGATTTGAAAGATGCGATATCTTACAAAAGGGTCTGTGGTGGTGACACAGATTTCAATGAAGTTTTGCAGGTGTCATACAATCCCAAAACGGTCGGCATGAAAGAATTGGTTGATTTCTTCTTCAGAATCCACGATCCAACGACTTTGAACTCACAGGGTCCGGACACAGGCACCCAGTATCGCAGTTCCTTGTTTGCACATTCTCAGGAGGATCTACAGTTGTTGAAAGAGCTCAAAGCACAGTGGCAACCGAAATGGAACAACAGGATAAAAACAGAGGTGGAAATGATTCAAAATTTTTTCGACGCCGAGGAATATCATCAGTTGTATCTGGACAGGAATCCAAACGGATATTCATGTCCTACACACTACGTCAGGGACATGTAGTTGGTTACACACGCATATTTGCTATATACATGTATAATGAGTGCTATGTACAAGAGCTAATCGCCTTACACAAATGTTAATCGGGCTTCCTGAGCTCTCCGAGTTCTTGAAGTTTGGCATTAGTCCTTTTATCCTTGATCATATTTGTCACCGATACGCCCAGAGCTGTAAACAGGATGCCGCTAAAGAGGCTCTTCCAGATGAGGTAGCTAGGTGGTAATTGACCTGTTCCCGACGAAGATCTCGGTCCCCAGTCACCGTAGGATATGTAATAGACGGCTTTCATCTCGTTTTTTGACATTTTGTCCCAGTTGTCTTCCATTTTCCAATTCAGGTATTCGATGATTTCCTCCTTCAACAGGGGTTGTAATGTGCGCCACTTCGACGCTATTTCAGATACATCAGGTGGATTATAAGAAATCTGCGCGAACGTTCGCCTAACTATGTTATGGCGTTTCAATGCAAGTATCATTGTTCTTCTGATTTGAGAATCTACTGCCAAAACGCTCAAGTCTCATAAAGATCAAGTATTTTGACATCTCTTTCGCTCGCGCCGTGAATCATGAAATAAGTCAAAGAAAGGTTCAATAATAAAATAGATCTCTCCGGGGCTCAAATAAAACGAAACGAACACAACTCCAGAACAGTCCAAAATGGCTTATGAACAGCTCATTGTATGCTCTTTTATCTTTTCTTCCCAATAAATCTTCTTCCCTCTTTTTGTTCCTCATACTAACATCGAACGTGTCCTCTCCTCTCTCCAGAAAGAATTTAAGAAAGCGAAACCAATTGGCAACTCTGATCTAGATATACAGCCTAGATATGCAGCAATTGCTCTTTTTTTATCACTTCTACTGATTACTTCTGCTCTAATAACCGCTAATTCTAAAAAATCGTTTCCTTTAAAATTTATCACGTATACATTTCTAAGTGCAGGTGGTAGTCTCTTTTTCGGTCTTGGTGCCATTTATCTAGCCAATTCTGTTGGAGTTTACATTTGAATAGAATACAATAACCTTTGCTATGTACTATGCTATATATCTTCTAGAGATTTAATAGATCTTCGTCCATGTTTACAGTTTTATAATATCTAAGTTCAGTTCCGTTGAACACCACCGATCCTTCAGCTTCGTAGTTCATTAAAGTCGACAGCATTGCTCTGGTATAACTTATTACATTTTCAAGTTCACACTCGCTATCTTTCTGCAGGAAAGTCAGAACGCTAGTATTGACGGCTTGATATAATCTATCTTGTAGGAAGTCACTTGATAGATAGGCTGTCAATTCTTCCGGTGGCTCATTGATAGGGTCTTCGTAAGCTAGCAGGGCTGAAACATTACTTAACTGATTTCTGAATCTTTCTCGTAACTCTTGAGAGATGCTTTCATCGTAAACGAACTCTTTCGAGAGCTCTTGACCCTTGGTAACAATTTTTTCAATTGGATAGTCTTTGTGATTCAGTATAGTTAATAGGTATTGAGCCGTTTTCAATTCGAACAAGAGCTCAATGTTCTCTTGCAAAAGTCCAGGTAAATGCGTCTCAGTGTACTCCAAGCATTGAGAAATATTACCATGAGTAATGAAACGTCTCAGTTCTTGTCTTATATTCAGATTTTTCTCTTCTTTGATAATCTGTCTTTCGTTATGCCTCATGACAGCATTTGACTTGCCCTCATTGTCCTCCTGAACATCATTCTTTTTCAGATCCTTTAAAAATCCCTTCGCAACATCGATTAAACCCTCGTGTATTAGATAGTCATTGATCATAGTATGCAAAGTAGATGGTATAGAATCGTCACCAGTATTTAAAGTATTTATTTTGTCAACATTAGGCCTGTACATTTGGTCCTTTTCAGATCTGGAGTCACGCAGTATTAAGTCCGGATCAAATTCGCTATTACTGTTCTCCTCCTTCTCCTTTTCATCATCAATGTCCATTTCATTATCATTACGTCCGCTCTCTTCATTTACGTTTACTTCCTCATCCGATTCAAATTCGTTTGAAATATCATCGCTATCTATCGATCTGAATATATGTTTGTAAGATTTGGCCTTCCATCTTTGTTGATATCCAAGTATGTCGAATACAAACTCTTCATAAAGTCCAAAATTTGTCCTCACGGAGTTTCCTGGTTTCAATGCGATATATGGTATCAAGTTGAAATCATAGAAGTCAGTGAATGCAGTGCCAAGGCAAATACCATTTTTAGTGAAAAATATTGTACCGTTGACAAAATTGACACCACATCCTATAACATCATCACGTCCAAATGGTTTTGAATATGTTTTTGACTGTGAACTAGCAGTTATGGAACCATCACTACCACAGTATCCGAAAAAACCTTCGTCCACCCCCATTTTTCCTGCAGTCCCCATTTCTGGGGTGTTTACGGTAGCCTCACTCGTTGAACTACTGCCACGAAGTGACGATCTTAGACCCTCCCCGAGGTCAGATGTTTGAGTTGCAGTTGAACTACGTTCGTTTTCAGTGCGTTGTGACGTCGCGTCAGTGTCAGCATCTGACCAATACTTGTATCCAACAACTATGTTACTATTCTGAGCTCCTTGAGAACTAGTTACACTAAGCACTCGAATTTCGTAATAGAATAACCCTATTTTAGCTGCATGCAATGGATTATTTGCCCAAGTAACTGCGAAGTTATTTTTTTGGTTTCCCGAGAAAGAGTTTCGCGATCTATTTCTTGAAGAATAATTGGATCTTTCATATGCCAAATATGCTTGCCAATTAGGATTTGGTTTCAGTAATGAGACACCATCCGCTGATAAAAGAACGCTATTACTTGACTGAGTAGACCATTGACTTGGTAAATTATATTCGAGCATACGATATATGTCGCTGTTTGCTGTATTCTTTTTCGATTTGGGAGGGAACTTATGGCTGTTCAATGCTGGATAAAAGCACATTGATTCAGTATGCGAAGATTCCCTGGAGGAGTTAGAGCTGTTATTTCCTTCATCTGCTGCTACATCATCTTGATCATCGAGCTCATCCTCACCACGGTCAGACAAGGGTTGCCTATCTTCAACATATTCATTGATATCCTCGTTAATATCACTCATTTGTTCTTCTCTGTCAGCCTGGTTTAGGATTGATAAACGATTTTCCTCTGCAGAAGCATTAACATCATACAGCTCGCCGCCTTTCATCCTATGTATATCAAGCGAGTTGCCAGCAAATAAGGAAGACCTTCCAGGATAGAAATACTTATGAGCTTGTACCAAATACTCGTCATTAGCTGAGTCAAATGACAATGTTCCCAGGACACCCAAATTCATAAGTTTTTGCCATATCACTTTCCTCATTGCATATGAAAGCTTAGTAGGAGGGCGTCCCACACTAAAATCGTTCGAAACAAATCCACTGTTGATTGAAGTACTCTTAGAGCTCTTTAATTTGTGAAAGAGCTTTTTCTGTTGAAAGTAAGACGCCCATAGATAGTATGCGATTGGCTGCTGCAACAGATACTCCGGGAAAAGACTAGTGATGAATTCATAATCAACTTCGTCCATATACACTGACATGTTTGAAGCAGAGAACTCTGACGTTCTTACTTTTACTTCTGAGTCGGCAGCGATCTTTCACCACCTTGATTTGCTCCCTTTAAGCCAGGATGCTTTTACAAAGCGCTAATCACTAAAAACGTTTGTCAACTTGACATATTAGATGCATAGTAAAGTTTCCTGCAAGTAGATCAAACATTCGTATTTATTATGATTAACCGTGTTGAAGATTTGTCTATTATTTTCTATATAATATATACATGACAACCTATGAATTCAAATAGAGGTTAAAATAGGTAGTGCGCAGTATATCCAGAAATGAAAGGAATAAAAATATACAATGATTCAAAGTGCTCCAACTGTCATTAGCAAACCTGTGCGACAATGGAGCCTATTGTTCAGTAGAGTAAAATGCACAAACCGTTGAGTGTTTAGATGCGATAAAAGTTAGACAAAGAAAAGAGCAATAGTCGAGCACCAAGTGACCTGTCTAATATCTGTAGTGGTCAGGCTTGTATGGACCTTGTTCTTGAATACCCAAGTATTCGGATTGGACATGACTTAGGGTAGTCAATTTAACACCCAGGTTACCCAAGTGGAATTTAGCGACAGCTTCGTCTAAGATCTTTGGTAAAATATGAACACCTACACTGAATGGACCAGTCTTCTCGAATTCAACGTATTTCTCTCTGAATTGTTTGTCATCGGCCTTGAACAAAGCAATTTGTGCCAAAACTTGGTTGGAAAATGAACAGGACATGACAAAAGAGGAGTGACCAGTAGCACAACCCAAGTTAACTAATCTACCGTTAGCCAATAGGATGACATGTCTGCCAGAGTTTAGCAAATAACGGTCAACTTGTGGTTTAATGTTGACACATTCCTTAGCATTTTCTTTCAACCAAGCGACATCGATTTCGATATCGAAATGGCCAATGTTACAGACGATAGCATCTTCTGGCATTTTAGCGAAATGAGCACCTGTAATAATATCTCTACAACCAGTAGTGGTAACAAAAATTTGACCAGAGCTACAAGCTTCATCCATTGTTGCTACCTGGTAACCCTCCATAGCGGCTTGTAAGGCATTGATTGGATCGATTTCAGTAACGATAACACGAGCACCGAAACCCTTCAAAGCAGCAGCACAACCTTTACCAACATCACCGTAACCTGCAACGACTGCAACTTTACCAGCAACCATGACATCGGTGGCTCTCTTGATACCATCGATCAAAGATTCTCTACAACCGTACAAGTTATCGAACTTAGATTTTGTAACGGAGTCATTGACGTTGATAGCAGGAACCTTCAATTTATTCTCTTTGACCATTCTATACAAGTGATGGACACCAGTAGTGGTCTCTTCAGAAAGACCGAAACAATCGTTCAACATCTCTGGGTATTTGTCGTGAACGAATGAGGTCAAATCACCACCATCATCTAGAATCAAATTCAATTTTTTGCCGTCCTTGAAAGCAAATAATTGCTGCTCAATACACCATAAATACTCTTCTTCAGTTTCACCTTTCCAAGCGAAAACTGGGACACCAGAAGCAGCAATAGCAGAGGCAGCATGGTCCTGGGTAGAGTAAATGTTACAAGAAGTCCAGGTGACTTCAGCACCTAAGGCGACTAAAGTCTCGATCAAAACGGCAGTTTGAATAGTCATGTGTAAACAACCTGCAATACGGGCGCCTTTCAATGGTTGCACGTCAGCATACGCTTTTCTGATAGCCATTAGACCTGGCATTTCATGTTCGGCTAATTCAATTTCCTTTCTACCGAAAGCGGCTAGGGAAATGTCAGAGACTTTGTAGTTTTGAGCTGGTGCTGACATCTTTTACTTCTGAGTGTGTGTGGTATTCCTAATCCCTCTGTCAACTCAACTGTGTGTAAATCACTCTCAAAGTGCATGCTTTAAATACTTTCTCATTGACCGCTTCCCATGTGCTTTTTTTTCAGTTTTTCCAGTTTCGATGTCGTTTAGAAAAATTTTCAACGATGGAACCCAAACATGTCGCAGGCGCAGACCAGCATATCACTGTCGGCCATATGTCAGATGAAGAAAATCCATTAAATTATACTATATAGGTGCTTATACAGAGTGTAAGTATGTAGAGTTTGTATCGTCCCTGAGTTACGCGGGACTCATGCATGAGATTCCTTAAACTCCTCTATGAGAGGCGCTTGGCCAGCATGATCTTGAATTTGAGCTCGAACTTGACCTTGGCCTTGTTCTTGGTCTTGACCTTGTTCTTGACCTTGTTCTTGAGCTAGGGCTTCGCGAGCTTCCTCGGCGTTCTGTTGAGCTAACTGCTCCAATCTGAAATTCTCGCGTTCTTGTTTTTCACGCTCCTGGAAGGCTAAATTAGCTCTTGATCTCAAAATATAAGTGTATTCACCGGACTCCTTCGTAATGATACTGAGAATGTATTCCACCTTGTTGACGAATTCTTTCATTACCTTCAGCTCCGCTGGCTTACTGGCAAGCTCATCTCTTTGACTGATGACTTGCTTCTTGAGTTTCAAGAATTTTTTCCAGTTATCTGATGAAGTGGTAGAACTCTTTTCACTGTTTTCCAAATGACCGGCGATAACATCGATGTAAGCTAGTCTCTTGGACCATTCGCTGATCATTACGTCGCCCCACTCTTCATATACTTCCAAGATGTCTTCACGTATAACTTTAACTTTCTTTTCAACTTCATCGGTCAGATTTTTCAAATCACTTTGGATTTCCAACACCATTGCCTCTAGTTCAGTTTTAGTTTCGTTGAACATTTGACGCATCAAAGGCCTGGTTATGTATTGAGATAGTTTTGTGGTTCCAGACCGATCAAAGTAGATGATTTCGCCAGTTTTAGGATAGATTGATGTAGTACAGTTGATATCTTGAATAGCCCTTGTGATTTTCTGAAACTCGGTTTGAGATTTTTTCGATAGTACTTGTGTCTTATTTCTCAGCTCTGGTGCTAATACTTCGATTCTTTCGTCAACAAATTTGTCAGCGTCATCGTTGAAGGTCTTAATCAAGCTTCGAGACTGTCTATCGATCAAACTATACCAGGCATTGATCTCTTCTTGCAGCATCTCCTGCTCTGACACTTCTATGTTATTAGTCTCTGTCTTTGCTGTACCCGATGCCACCACACCATTCGTGTCATCCAAAGTCATTGTAACCACAACGGTAGATGTTAAAGTTTCAGTTTCAACGTCATCATAGTCCTCACCTTCGTCAGATTCTTCTTCTTCGTTTTCTGTTTCTGACTCAGATTCGGTATCGGTCTCCAATTCACTTTCGCTAGTGCTGACGAGTTCACGCTCTGCAGAATTCCTTACACTTATCAAACCATCGCCTATCCAATGCGAGGACTGGTAGTATACTTTTCTAAGCCCCCGGTATCCCTGTTCCATCGAAACTTTAGCCTTCTCGGTGTACGGCCTCAAACAGTGCAGAATAAACCTAGCCTTTTCCAGAAATGGACCAATCCTATTGTGGATCCTGTAGCAGTACTCGTCCAACTTGAGCTGGTACAGCAGCTTCATAATTCTTGGTTTGACGAAAACGTTGTAGTAGAACCGTATCTTTCGGGTCACAGCATTCAAACGCCTGTATACCCACTCTACATACGGCTCAGAATCGAAATTGGAGTACTGCTCCTTGACACACACCACCAATGGAGTGTAAACCTTGCGTTCTAGATCTTCTCCCAATCTCAACAACGGCGGTTTGATACGATGAGCATATTCGCTATGTACCGAAGTCACTGCTGGGCACAGAGTATTCCTGTAGATATCACTCTGTTCCAGTAGCTGATAATGCCACGTTTTTGGAGAAGTATAATGGCAGAGTTGAATCAGATCATTGGAACATTCCCTAACCGAACAATAGTAATGGAGGAGGACCGTGAAAGCCACTGCCAGTCCCACAAGTCTCGTCACCACTCTCATATTCAGCAAAAGCAGATTTCACCGGTCTCGAAAGGTTCGACGCTGAATACTGCTCCCAACTCTATACAATTGTGTAGCTTTTTTTATAATTTTATCAGTTTTGTTCTTTATTATCTTTGTAATCTTAATGGATTTATTCCCAAAAAAACAACAGAATTTCCCATTTTGGAGATTGTTGCTCAAAAATTTCCCAACATGGTACTCTGTTTCCTCTTTAGGGTCTTTTTTACCTTTTAGGAAGTTTTTCTCTTAAAGCTCTGCCGTCTTGAATACATAGAGCTTATTATACCTCCCTCAAGATGAATGAATATCATTTTAACATCATATGATATTCAATTTTGCAAGAGCATTAGAAGAGAAACAAGTGTTAGAAACCTTATTGGAGGATTTTTGTAGGACTGTAACGCGGGAACTTGGTGGTAAGGTTGAGACCGAGTGATATTATAGCAGTGCTCGTCAAGATATTGGAGGGTTGCTCTTTTCTTTTCGGTGGATTTTTTCAATAGGAGAGGGAGAGGTTTGTGAACTCTAATCAGGATTACAAATCAGAACGGGTATCATATAAAGGTACAAAGATCAATAAAAGCTGTGGTCTCTGTTGTCAGGTGCTATTTTTTGCGCCAGTGGTCTGATTGAGGCCCTGAAATTGACGGTACAACGGTGTGTAATTAGAGTAGAGTTCAAGAACTGAAAAAGATCTGCGGATCGCATACAAGTCAAGAAAATGTCATTTTGGCCGTTTGGGCAGAGCTACAACAATTCCAACATCAATAGGATTCTAGATGATTATTTTAAAGTGTTACACACTCTGGAGAAGTCTGATCCCGCAGTTGCCAAGTGCGTGCAGCAGAATTTTGATGGGAGCAACGGACTGAGTACAAACCTATCGAGCACTGCAAATAGAGATGAGATATCAGTGGGTGATCGAAGGACGCGGTCCGACGCGAACAGCAGCACCCAAAGGACGGAGTTGCAGAGTGGATTTGCAGAAAGTTCACTAACGGTAAACCCGCGGCCAGTGGGCTCAACAGATTCAAATTCGAGTTTTGAAAGTTGCAGCTCGAAGACAAGAACTTCCTCGTTCACATCGGGATCGGAATCGTCAGCGACTGATTCGGATGAAGATGATATAAATGCTGCGACTGAGCCTATGACCATAACGATCAAAAGTTTGAATAGCTCTTTTATCGATAAACTGTTGAATGAAACAGAGCTATTGAATGAATTAACTAGACAAAACAGCACATTATTAGATTTCATCTCTTTTGGGTTCTTCTACGATTCTGCTACTCATGCTATAGTGCAGAATATTGAATATTTAATCGATTTGATGATTGATTGTGTTGACAAAATGAAAATATCATCTGAAGATGTAATAAGTAGTCTACCGGATTTCATCACCCAAAATGATGACACAAAGTCAAACACGGATCATGTCGATGATATTGATGGAATAGATGGAATTTTAAATAAAAATAACAGTGCGGCAGAAGATAAGGATAAGAACTCTGACCGTGACAATGATTGCAGTGGCACTCAAGATGAACATAATAACACTTCCAGTAATGCACACGATGCCAATAATGAAAATGACAATGACGATGATGACAATGATGATGACAAGGACACTTATGACGACAAGCAATATGTCGATAACATAGCAGGTATGAGTGATAGTCCAGAGGAACCAAATTTTTTAACTAAGGCCACTATAATATCAGAAATTTTCTCTTTGGATATTTGGCTGATAACCGAGTCACTCGTAAAAAATCAAAATTATCTATGCAAAATTTGGTCTCTATTGAATAATCCAAAACTCGATTCTGAAAGATCTCCATTAGTACCAATATTTTTAAAGATAAACCAAAATCTTTTAAATACAAGGCAGGATCAATATCTGAATTTTGTACGGTCAAAAGATTCATTAGTGGATGATATGTTAGCTCATATCGAAATTTCTTTACTGATGGATTTCTTTTTAAAGTGCGTGGCTTCGGATAAAGTTGAAGCACCAACAGGTATAATAGAATTGGTATATGATCAAGATCTTATTCCGAAATGTTTGGGATTCTTAAATAATGACACTTATACTCCAGATATTCAAGCGTGCGCTGGTGATTTCTTAAAAGCTTTGATTGCAATAAGTGCCAACGCACCATTAGATGACATGTCTATCGGACCAAACGATCTGACAAGACAGCTTGTCTCTCCAGAAACAATTGATTACTTGATACATTCAATACTGAAGAAAAGAGGTGCTGCTTTGAATGTAGCAGTTTCGATAGTCATAGAACTAATCAGAAAAAATAATTCTGATTACGATCAGGTTAATTTATTAACTACCACAATTCAATCACACCCTCCTTCTAATAGAGATCCTATCTATCTTGGTTACATGCTGAGGGAATTTGCAATGGAGCTGCCAGATCTTCTGGAGATAATAAGAAATGAGGATGTTATGGGACAGGATAAGACGCTAGAAAATCAGTTACATGAGCGATACAAACCATTAGGATTTGAAAGGTTCAAAGTTGTTGAACTGATCGCGGAACTTTTACATTGCTCTAATATGGGACTAATGAATTCAAAAAAAGCTGAAAGAATTAACCGCGAGCGCGATAATTTCAGAAAGCAATTAACTATTCAATTACAAGACGCATTACAGGAACTAACCATTGATGAAAAACCTGGTGACAGAAATTCTGCTCAGACAGGCAGTAATGGTAGTTTAGACTTGAAAGAATCATCTTCGAGTAAAGAGATTGATAGCCACATTTTTAACGACAATCGTGATGACCATTATAATGATAATAATGCTGATGATAAACCTGATGATAAACTTTATGACACGAATTACGATGATGACGATATCAAATATGATAATGGTGAAATTACTTTAAATAGTACTGACGATTGGGGAGTCGATAATGTTGAATTGTCTCCGCAACGTAACTCAGGTAGCAATTATAACAGTACCGATGAGGAAATAGATGAATCGTTTGAAATACCTTATGTTAATGAAAATCAAAGTTCAAAATTAAGAAAATGCCCTACAATCGGTGATTTATTCAAAATTAAACTTTACGATACCCAAATCCTACCAAAGATCGTTGAGTTGTTTCTATCACATCCATGGAACAACTTTTGGCACAATGTAATTTTTGATATCATTCAACAAATATTCAATGGTCGAATGGATTTTTCTTATAATTCTTTTTTGGTCTATTCACTTTTTAATCTAAAAGGATCTCTTCGATTCATGCCCCAAGAATTGCCTAAAACTATTACAGGACAAGATTTTGGAATCACGAATGATTTCATTTTAAAAGGTTATAAGGACTCGTATGCTTTTTATGAAAAGAAACATATGAACTTGGGGTATATGGGACATTTGGTGTTGATTGCAGAGGAAGTCGTCAAATTTTCAAAGTTGTACAAGGTTGAGCTTATTTCACCAGATATTCACGATACATTGCAAGAGGAAGAATGGAATTTTTATACAGATAGTGTCCTTAATGATACGAGACTCATGTACTCAAAGATTCTTGGAGGTGGAAACTATATAGACGATGGAAATGGGAACATTATACCTCAATTAAACGATATGACAAGCGAAGAAGATACATCTCGAGCTAATTTGAGCGAAGGCGTCGAAGGCGTTGAAGGTGGACGTTTGATAAATGTTGAAGCCATCGAAGAACAGTTAGGATTTTCCACTGAATCTGATTTGCATGAGAAACTTCGCAGCTTATTGATTCATAATTCGGCGCAAGAGGTGGAAGCACAAAACAAGAAGAAAGGTGTAATAATTTTGGGACCGCCGCCGGAAGAGACTATGGCAGAGACCCCAAATAATTCAACTTGAATCGTAAAAATGTATTCAAATGTATCTGCTATTAATATTCTACACATCCAACTGATTCTTATATCTATCTCACAATTATATAGTTGTATATCTTACCAAAGGATTTTTACGCATGAGAACACAGTATTCAATCTTTTTTTATTGAGACTAACGCTTCTTACGAGAATATGCAGTTTCACCGCTAGGTAAAACCAGCTTTTCACGAGAAGTTGTAGGAGTATTCTTCTTCCGCTTCTTGATTTTTTTCTGGCCATTGTCCGCTGTTGATACTGATCCAGATTCATCTGAAGCTTCTGCCTCTACTCTCCCCTCTTTTACTGGTTCACTCTTTGAGAAAAGTCTAGTGACGGTCGATCTCCAGAAAAAGAGAGGTAGTTTAAAGAAGATAGTGTCAAAAATCGTGGGATCAGGAACATCCTTTGTCGATATCAGTGTTTTTTTACCGTCGGATTCCAATACATATACGTCACCCAAGGATACAAGTATTTCTTTCGGATCAGCATCTTCATACTGTTTGAAAGTAAGCATCCTCTCACCTAGTCCATTAGTGTCATCATTGTCCTTGCATTGTTTAATGAAATTTTCTATTCTTTTTTTGTTGCTACTATTCTGAAGCCTTAAAAGAACGTAATGAATAATACTGGCGGCAATAAAGATAAACAATGCTAAAACGCCAGTTTTTGGCTGCACTCTTTTGAAAAAGAAACCACCCTTGGAGTAATTATAGTCAGGAAACCCATTCCTTAAGTAATAGTCATAAGTCTTTCTACGAGAGTGATCTGAAAGAATATTACTGATAATGTTCAGCTTTTCGTACAGCTTTTTATACTTTTTGTTTCTATCAGGATGATATTTCTTTGATAGCCTTCTTAAATTCTTGACAATCTCCTTCGAGGTTGAATCTCTCAATTGAGGCAGCTTTAAAAATTTGTAAAAGTCCATATCAGGGCCATATTTCTTCAAAAGTTCACCTTGAACCTGAAATATTTCAACTTCCTCAGGCGTGAAGCCATAAACAACTGTCGCACTAGCCAAAAGCAGACAGCAGTACATCAATATCCTAAAGACCATATTAGCTCGGTATCACAAAGAGCCACTCGGCTTGTGTTTACTTTTGCCATCTGGTTAAGTGATTTGAAATTTCCATTTTTTTAATAAACACGTATTGAGAAAGCGTTAAACATAAGACAATAAAGGCATTTTCGGCATAATCTAATTGATAATAGAAAAAACAAGAGATATCAGAGGTCATTACGCGATGGCGTCTCAAAAGTCTGTTCCCTTTATTTATAAGCTCTACCAGCTATTCAGGATATTATCCACATTGGTGTATTTCTCCTTGGTCATGCGATGGATGGTCTTGTTTCCTTTGGTTGGGACTAAATTCCTTCCAGGAGGCATTCATGAGTATCTGTGCTATTCGATGGTACTCTGCAGTATTGGTGAGTTTTTACTGTCTTTGAAATTTCACGGGTTCATAGGAGGACTGTGTTCAGCTACTTCCTTGAAGGACTTTAATTTCTTATACTTTGTGTTTGTAATGCACTACTACGATGATTACGAGTTTGCCCAAGTTTTGAAAAGTGCAGCATATTCCGCATTTATTTTAGGATTAGGATTTTCGCAGGCGTATTGCCACTGGTGCAATCTTTTCAAAGGTATCAAAAGGAGGAAGTTTGGTATTGTATGGAAATTCATGACATATTTGATGCTGCCATTGTTGTATATCAGTGAGTTCTATTTATTATTACTAAATGTACAGAACCCAAGCTTCCACTCTACCCCTTTGCTCGACCTTTTTAATAAGGTTGTGCTCGTTTTGTTTTTACCTGTTGCATTATCATTTTATAGAAATCAGCATTTCTAAATAACAGTAATGAAATGATTTCTTCAAACATATTTCATTATTTCACCGGCTACTTCTTCAGCCAAAGTGGATGCGTCCTTTTCATCAAGCTCCTGGCTGGCAAAGCGCAAACGAGCCTGTTGCAATTTTCTCAAGATCACTTCTATATTAAGGTCATCCTCAGCTTCGGTATCTCCAGCTGGAATGTCATTTGAATTAGCCAATTCGAGTGGTACGCTACACGCAGACCAATCGTGTGTGTCTATGATTTCTTTAATTCTTGCCTTGCCGTTCTTTTCACCGTATTCGTCAAGCTCATCGCAGGTGCTCCAGTTGACGACTTCCAAAGTTGTCAGACGTTGGGCAAATTCATCATTGATTTTACTCATTCCTAGCCCATCGGCATGTTTGTCAACGTTGCAACAAATTTTGAAGCACTTCTCAAGCTCTGGAGTCTCTAGTATCTGCGAAATATCTTGAAATTGCAGTGTGTCGGTAAATTTATCAAAGACCATTATTCCTGCAAGGACGTCTCTCAATTCGATGTACTCATCGCTTTTCAAATCAGCAAGCCAGTCCTTCAAACTTTCATACTCATCGATATACAGATCATATACCAACGTATAGTATTTGGTTTTCCAGGTTAGACCTTTCAGGATTTTCTGTTCATTCCCAAAAGTATCCTTGGACAACTCACCAAATACACTTTTGAGAACTACTTCTTTCTCATGTTTCTCATATTTGCTGAATGCAACCAAAATTTTATTACGTGGAAACTTAGTAACCTCTTGGGATCTCTCTTTTAACATTGACGGCTGTTCCACAGTATTGTCAGGTAAAGCCGTTAAAATCAATGTTACAACAAGTTTCTACAATATTATTCTTCATTGCAAATGTTGCTAAAAGTATCTGAAATATGGCAGAGAAGATAGAGTCAGTAAAATGAGGGATGTGAGACATCAACAGCTTGTGATTATAAAGGCAAGGTGCTGGTAATGTATGCGATACTGCCTGCTCTACAAGTTTAGATGTAGAGTCAGTTTAAGAGTGAAAATGAACTTCAGTGGGGAAGCGCCACCTTGCTGGAATAGGGATCATGACCCACCACCCAGTTATGCTATGCAGACTATTGATAAAGCAAGTGTGGTAGTAGTTGAACGTGAATTGACAATGGAGTGCTATGAGACTTTCAATGCTAGAGTGAAACGTTTGTCAAGCTCGTTATATGCCAAAACTAAAACGAAGCTTTTTGGTATTCTCCAATCCATTTGGTTCAAGAGAGTTCTGAAGTTCATTGCAGCTTTCAATACTTTTCAGATTATCGCCTTCTTCACTGTCAGCGCACTTTTGGTTACAACTCGAATCGGCCCGGGGGACGAGGAACTCGTTATGAGGAATGTCCCTGACGATTACGTGGATTATCGAGATTTAAGTAGTGGAATAATGCTCTAGCTTTGTAGTATATTGTCTAACCTTTTCGAACTTTTCTTTATCATAGTTCGAGAAATTATTTTATTTATGATATCAAAGGTAATTCCGACAATCTTCACCACTAACTTAGAATTAGCAGAAGGAAAAACAGAAAATCCTTGCCGATATGAAGCCTGAAGCACATCAATGGGCATTGAATTTGGTAGATAACAAACACATTTCTTCAATGAAGATAGTTTCTTCCAAGACATTGCCCTTACCAGAAGGGTTTACACCGCTTCAAAAGAATGCTGAGCCAATAGGTATACACAAGCAGCAAGTGACACCTGAAGAGAAGTCTCAGCAGATAGGAAGACTGCAGCTACAAAAGGCATGGGGAATTGCATTTCAACCAGCAAAAGCAGTGCCAATGAACATTTTCATGTCATATATGTCCGGGACATCATTGCAGATCATTCCGATAATGACGGCTCTTATGTTATTATCAGGTCCTATAAAGGCAATATTTGGCGTTAGAAATGTATTCAGACCGGTTATGGGCAACCCGCTGATTGAGGGTCAGATATATATGGCTATGTTAGTATTCGTTGTTTGTCAAGGAGCCTTGATGTATATTGGAATTAGAAAACTGAACTCTATGGGATTGATTCCTAATACGAGAAGTGATTGGCTGGCATGGGAAACCCGCATAGACTACAACAAGGGTTTAAAATCTTTTACAATATGATAAAATAAAGCGTACACAATTATTTTACATGTTATCGAACTCATTTACTTTTTTGCATGTTCTTTCATCTTAGCTTCATAAATTTGTTGCACGTTGTACTTTTTATAGCTCTTTGAATAGTCACCATCTACAACGGACATTCCTATATTATTTTTAAAGCATTCTATTAATATCAGTTTGTCGTAATCTTTCAAATTTACCTCATGGTTATATTTACCATTCTGGATCACTTGAGCAACCACTTGTTTAATAATGTCAAGTCTTTCAAAAGTATTGAAATTTCGTCTTGTTACTTCCACTGCAAATTTGTAATGTTTGCTGCCATTTTCACCATGGAAATGAGGTGCTAATACACGTTCGGCTAATTTGATTAATTGATCCATACTGGCGCTACATGAAGAGGTTATAGGTGTCAGTTTTTGAATATACCTTGTCCGCTTCTCCATGTTTGCAGGATCAGCAAGATTTTCAATTAGACTGTGCACAAACTGCTCTGGTATGACAGGTTTCCTGGTTTTACAAAATATGACACATTCGCAATCCAGATGAATGAACTGAAGGACCTCTTTCTTATTGTTTTTGCTTTCATTCTTGGATTTGTTTTTGTCTTGCAATTCCGACAGTTCACGATTAATCTCTTCCTCTATGGACAGCTTCTGTTTGGAATCACAAGATTCTTGGTTCTCGATTTCGGTCTTCTCATCCGCATTTTCCAACTGGTCGCCGTACATTTCCTCCACCTTTTCTTCAAAGAGCAAGCCTAATTCCTGGGCCGCCTGCTTTTCATGCTTTCTGGCGCACGTAGCATATACGCCCGATGTTGAAGGATCTAGGAATCCTGACGAAAGTTTAAACTATACCTAAAAGTTAGTCGATGCACAACTAGCTTGTCGTCATAAAAAAATACTAACTTACCTTCTTCTTTTTTGAGCCATTGGGTTGCTCGAGAGACCTTTTATTGACCATTCTCTGTAAATCCACTAAATTGAACTCACTATCGTCTTTTGAAGTAAGTTGTTTGATCTTTATGTTAGCGATGTGGCACATCAATGCAGAGATGCGCTCTATGATATTTTTTCACTGCCTTGAAAAAAAAAGGCAGAAAGTAAACTTTTCTATACAATGTTATTTTAGTGTCTATTGAAAAATTTGGCAATTCTGCTGCTAGATCCATCTCGTTGACTGTCATCATATGGTAAGAGATTATTTTCCTCTTCTAGACTAGACGTAGTATGCATGCGAGATTGCTGAACTTTGCGGATCAATAAGTTTGCATCTTCCGGCCTAACACGGGGGTATTTTCTAGGCCTCACCTCAGGATCAGCATATTCTTCAAAGTTGTTGTTCTTCAGAAGCTCGATACACTGTTTTAACTCTGTAAATGTGGCTTGCAATGACTTGATGTTGTTTTCTATGGAATTTATCGAGCGGCCAAACCCATTTATTGAAGGTGAATTGACAGTCAAGGGTGATTGAATTTCTCCCACATTTCTACTGCTTTCATCTTCGGTTGTTGGGAAAATTCTTGGTATAATGCTTTCCAAATATTTCATGTCGACCTCAAAATTATGGACACTTTCCTGTGAAAGATGTGTCGGAGTGCCGTGAAGCAAAATCTCCAGAAATTGACTGGTTAAGGAATCAAATTCCCTGAAGATCAGCAAGGTTTGTACACTATAGGGAAGATTTACCAATGTCGAGGAGAACATCATTTCCAAGAACTGGGCTATATCCACAATTGAAATATCAGGATCATTACGAGCTGTAGACGCTTGCCAGTCTAATTCAACGGTTTCCAAAATATCTGAAACCTTTGAGTCAATCAGCTGTATCAGCTTTGTCTCGGCATATTTGCGGCTTTCTGCATAGCTTCTTATGGATGACAGTTTGATCTCCATAGCTGGGTTTTGCATGATATTTTCTTTTGACATAAGTGCACTAAACTCCTTAGCTGCTATGACAAAGTAATCAAGATTGACAAGGATTTGTGCAATCTCTTCCCTTGATGTAGTGTCTAACTTACCCCTGATCTTTTCATTAATAACTTTGCTAAAGATAGTGTCCATAGTTTTCACCAGTGTGTTGCTTAAAGTGTGCAATTCGTGCCGGTAATAACTTCCAATGAAATGCACTAACTTGCTATAAGTTTTTTTAAGTAGTGTGTATGTCATAGGGTATAGAGGCGAAAACGGTAATGTTACTATAAATTCACCATTCTGCTTCATAGCAGACTCTTGTATTTTGGTTATCTCATCTTCTTTAATCCAACAAATTTTCAGTACTTTTTCATACAGAGTTCGGTCATTAATGGTTAGAGGCATAAAGTCGTCGTCATTCAATAATATCTCGAATTCTTTTTGTAACTCCAATATGTTTAACTGGCAATAACTACCAAACACGGATATCAGAATATTGTATAATGGTTCAATGTTCACTTTGAAGTTTTCTAGAATGGAAATGTAAATCCCCATAAAGTCCTTAAACTCCACCAACTCTTGCTCAGATTTAAGTTTCTCATTCAAAAAATATTTCAGATAGGGTTCTAAACGTTTCAGTAAACCATCCCAGAATTCATTAGTAGAGTTGTAATTGTTATTTGCTAATATGAAGTCTGTTGATTTATTCAAGTTTATGTCATACAACAGAAAGCCAAGAAGTTTGAGGAAATAGGCCTTGAAGCTTTCTAGATTTAGTTGCTGAGCGAATGGATCACTTGAAATATCAAGATTACCATTAGATGTTTGTTTTTGAGATTTTTTCCATAGAAGTGGATCTATTAACTTTGTCTTCCTGAAGTTATATTCCTTGGTAAATTCGGAGATTAGGTATGGTTGTTGATTTAAGCTTTGAAAAATGAGAATTGAATCATGGAATTCATTCAGATGAAAAAAGCTTTCTAGATTAATTTTCTCAAGGGTACTTTCATTTCTTAATGATATTTCGACCGGAGAATTGAATTTGAAAATTCCCAATTTCATTGTGTCTTTCTTTTCTAGCCATTCAGGTACCAACTCTTTACTATATACGTTAAATGTAGCCTCTCCAACATGACTGAGATTTTTACCCAAATTTACGTTGAAGGAGTTTTTAATTTTGTTGATACATTCATCCTTGATAGCAGACTTCAAAAACGGAATGGAGTCGTAGATCTCCTTCAAAAATTGGAAATTATAGTTTTTGAAGTCTTGTAAGTATATTTTCTCGAGACTATCCAAGTTTTGTAACGCTTTGAAAAAATCTGCTTCGACTATGAGCTCTTGGCATTTGTTTGATAATTCTAAAATCTGCAAAACTTTAGTAATCAATATCGTTGCCTCTGATATCTTCAACGATGTCTTCTTATTACTAACGTATGCCTGCTTTTTCATGATTACTTCGTTTGTGGAATACGTAAGGTTTTCTTGTAGGTCATTCACTTCTTGCAATAACGAGTTATCGATTATATCCTGAATTTTTGATATCTGTCCAATAGAATTCTTCAGTTTGTCATTCAATTTAGCATCTTGAAGTAGTTGAGTTTCCAATCCATCGAAATTGTCGTCTACAGAGCTACACAATTCATCAGTAGCAGATTCCAAGTTTTTATTCTCAACACTTGTCCTTAAAAAGGGAACCCATTTATCAAACACTTGTGGGTCTAAATCAAATGTACTTTCATCGGATGCAGAAAATGTACCACTCTTAGAAGAGATATTTCCAGCATCAATTGCCGAAACCAAAGTGGATGGAGCCGAAGACAACAGTATCTTCTGAAACTCTTGCGTCAACGGGTACTGACCCTCCTGATCCATTGGTAGCTCAGCAAACGAGATTGCAGTATAAAAAAAAACTGGCTTAGGCAGAAACAGTTTTACGGCTTATCTGCTTATAAGTAATGAATAGAAACAACAGCGGCTGATCTATTGCAACATGCATCTGTCAGTATTCGAAGCCTTGAATATTTCTGAAGGAGCGCTAAGGCATTTACATCCGCGCTAAAGTCGGGTAAACGATAAGTGATATATCTATATAAAAGAACAGATGATTCTTTGTAAGCGGAGGAGGTCATAAAATTCTCGTGGCTCCACATCGTGGTCAATTCACCAACCATACGTTCAAAGCCAGCTGCATTGGTTCTTGAGCGTCTCAAAGAGCTAAGTTCAGAAGATATCTTCATATTTTATAATTTGAAGATGTAAGTTAATATTTGAAAGTTCGAGTTCATTGATTAAATGACATGTTAAATATTTATCTATTTATTTTCAAATGTCTTTGAATTCTTCTTAATTGACTTACAAATTTTTTGTACCGAATTTTGCTTTACTTTCCTTCTGCAACGGCATAGTAATGCAAATAGGCTGCCATAGTTTTCATCCCATTAACATAGTTGCTAATATCTAGCTTTTCGTTAACGGAGTGTGCACCATCATCACCTCTGCCCATTGGTAACAGCAATACGCTCGTTTTCAATTGCTGCTCAAATGTCAGCGTGATAGGAATGGAACCACCTTCTCTAGTCAAGTCTGGACTGACTCCGTATACCAATTCAGTTGCCTTTGAAGCCGCAGTGAAAGATGTGTTGTTAGGGTCAGAAATCCAGTAATCGCCATCATGTATCAACTCGGTTTTACAAGTGTTTGGAGATTCCAGCTTGCTAAAGACTTTATCACAATGGGCAATAACCAGCTTATTTAATTTTTCAGAGTCCATGTCAGGAACAGTTCTAATAGAGAATTTACCATGGACTTTTGCAGGAACAACAGTTTTTGCACCTTGTGAAGAAAACGCTCCTTCCACACCATGGAGCGACAAAGAAGGATATCTCCATCTGTGCATCAAGATGTCTTTTGGATTTTTGTACAGGCTTGTGTCTGAACCACTGGCAGCATTCAAGTCGTCCAAAGTGAAATCGATCCCATCGTATAACTTAGCTTCCTTTTCTGTTAGCGGAGCCACCATGTCATCAACACCATCAATCAGGATTTTACCTTTTGAATCAACCAGCGATCCCAAAACCTGAACTAAATCGACCATGGGTTCTGCTATAATACCACCAAATATACCCGAATGTAAATCAGCACCGGGCCCCTCAATCGTCGTCTGATAGTAGTTGCATCCTCTCAAACCGTACGTTAAAACCGGCTTCGTGGTGCCCAACCAATAGTTGTCACTAATGCAAACCGCATCGGTTCCCTTGAAATACTTGTCAGCTTCCTCCACGATAAGACCATCCAATCCAATCGACCCGGATTCCTCCATTCCTTCAAAGCACGTGATCAGGTTAACGGGCAACTCAAATCCTGATTCCTTGTAGGCCTGCACAACATTAAACCACCCGATAACAGGTCCGGTATCATCTGTGCTGCCTCTTGCCCTCATCAACTGCTTTTCCTCATCCACGTATAACTCGAAAGGTTCAGTATCCCATCCGTCTTCAAACGAAGCTGGCTGAACATCGTAATGCCCATAAACAACAATCGTCTTCTTCTTGGGATCGTTCCCATAGCGTGACAGAACCACGGGTGGCAACTGTAGATTTTCATCTTCCACCGGTGGCGGTTGCGTCCCCAAATGTTTTAACTGAATATCGGTGAACCCAATTCTCTGCAACTCCCCGACGAGGAAATGCGCCTTCCTCACAACCATAGGTCTCAGGCTCTCGTCTCCGGAGACCGCTGGAATCTTAACTGCTTTCCCAAGCGTATCAATGAATTGTGGTTTTAATTCATCGATCTTTGCGAATACCTTACCATATGGGAACTCTGCTGCACTACTCATTATTTTCCGATTTTGCGATACCAAATTCAAACTGGAGCCTACTCTAATCACCTTCGAAACTGTTGCCAACGTCAGTCTGACACTCATATACCACCTAGCTGAATCCAAATCAGTTTCTCTGGCTGTGCCACCTGCAATTCTTCATTTCTCACAATCTGTCATCTCACCTCCCCTTCCTTCCAGCTGTCAGGTTCCTTGGTGAACAGAATCGCTATCAGACAAAACTAGACAACAACGGAAAAGCCAAGGATTCCACGCAGTCCGGAAGCGGAAGGCGAGAGCCCTAAAAAAAGGACGTGAATTTAGGGCTAGGGTTAGGGCTGAGCCCTAACCCTAAAAAGCTAGGGCACGGAGCTTGTGATATCGCGTCGAACGATAATATGATAATGTTATAGTATTGGAACATATATGTAAATCACAGTTAGAATAAGCTCAAATGAAGGAAATACATGGCCTTTTGAGGAGTACTAGCGCTACTGAACCTAGGTGCGTGCCCACTGCTTGTCATGACAGGAGAAGTATGTGTTATGTGGTGGGATTTGGGCGGCCTGCCGCCCAAATCCGGTGGAGTTTCAAGTGTAATTCAGAGTTTACTAACGTGAGTTTGGCTTCTTTTCCATCTATACAGAATGAGCTAATGTCACAGATAGCTGCAGGCAGCGCGGCTGCGATTTTCCAGACCAGTGCGACGTATCCGTTCGAATTTCTCAAGACGGGAATGCAACTGCGTCGAGCGCTGCCAGCGGCACCGGTGTTCAATATGATGCATCCAATCAAGCTGTATTTCGCCGGGTGTTCCGCCCTGAACGTCGGCGCAGTGGTGAAGACGAGCTCCAGGTTCGTCACATTCGAGAAGGCATGTCGACTTATGCGGGATCCCAGTCTGCCCTCCAATGCCGCACTGTCTGGGCCACGACTTCTGGCGGCGGGGACCATAACGGGCTTCATGGAGAGCATGTGGATCATCCCGTTCGAGAATATCAAGGTGACGATGATTGAAAATGCTCTGACGGTTTCTAGCAGGTTGTCTGGTGAGCCGGAAGCGCAAAAGGTGGCCAATAAAGCAAACACTAGGGCCACCTTTCACAATCCAAAGCCAAAATTGTCGCAAGCCGAGTTGACTTTTATGCATTATGAGAAACATCCGTCAGTTCATTTTTTTCCGGCACTCAAGGAAATCTACTCAACGAGAGGTCTGAGAGGGTTTTTTCAGGGTGCGATGCCTACTATCTTCCGACAAATTGGTAATTCAACAGTCAGGTTCACCACTTATACCACCCTAAAAAACTTTATTTCACCTTCGAAACCGTTGAATGAATTTTACGCATTTGGGTTTGGCTTCCTATCATCCTGCTCTGTCGTAGCGCTAACGCAACCAATCGATGTTGTTAAAACTAGAATGCAGAGTAAATATGCCTGGAAGAGTTATAAGAATTCTATAAATTGTGCCTACAGAATTTTTGTAGAGGAGGGATTTACTCATCTTTGGAAGGGTTGGGTACCCCGACTATTCAAAGTTGGGCTATCAGGAGGTATCTCGTTTGGAGTTTATCAATACGTTGAGAATTTAATTACAGTTATGGAACACAAGGGCTATTTATGAACGGATTAAATCCAAAAATTAATTTTTATATTCAATTATGTGATAAAAATGACATTACGTCGAAATATAATATACAATGTCCTCTAATACAGATTTAGACAGTTATCAATAACACAGCCAGGTTGACCTTCTTCTTTCGTTACCAAAGAGCCAATTTCAAATACGGTTTCATTAGCTTCCTCTAGTAGTTCCTTAACTCTGGAGACATTCTCCTTCTTAACAATTAAAACCATACCGATACCCATATTGAATGTTTTCAAAATGTCATCGACTGGAATATCACCAGCTTTTCCAAACCATTTGAAAACCGGAGGAATGGTCCATGTGGACATATCAACTTTGGCTTGAAGATGACTTGGAAGCGCTCTTGGAATGTTTTCAACCAGACCACCACCTGTTATGTGCGCTAAACCTAACAGTAATTTCTCTTTGATACTTGGTAACAGCTGTTTGACATATATTCTAGTTGGAACCAAAGTACCTTCAGCTAACGTCTTTGAACTATCCCATGGACATTCAGAAGCATATGACAATCCTTTGTGTTCAATAACCTTTCTCACCAATGAGAACCCATTAGAATGAAGACCGTCAGATGCAAGACCTAAAAGAACATTCCCTGCCTCCATGTCTTCAATCTTGGGTAAAATATCACCCTTTCTAACGGCACCAACAGCAGTACCATTGGTATCATAATGGCCAGCAGGATACATACCAGGCATTTCGGATGTTTCACCACCAACTAATGCGCACCCACTTTGAATACAGCCATCAGCAACACCAGACACAAAATCTGAGGCAATTTTGATATCTAAGGCTCCTGTAGCGAAGTAATCCAGAAATAATAATGGCTCAGCACCCTGAACAACTAAATCATTAACATTCATTGCTACAAGATCGATACCAACAGTGTCGTGAATGTTTGATTCTTGGGCAATCATTAATTTTGTACCAACACCATCAGTAGCTGCGACCAGTAGTGTATCATCAAGGTTGAACCCTGCTCCTTTCAAGTCAAACACACCACCAAATCCGCCGATATCGGAGTCTGCGCCTGGACGGGAGGTAGATTTAACGTTGTTTTTGATCTTTTGAACGAATGCATTACCATTGTCGACAGAAACACCGGCTTCAGCATAAGTAATACCGGACGATTTCGCAGCTTTGAAAGCTCTGTGGGCAATATCCTTTCTAAAGTATCTATTTTGGAATTTAATACATTCAACTGCTTCATAGGCCCTATCAACTGCTTCTCTCAAGGTTGAAGCAACTGCAGAAGCAGCAATAACCCTTCCACCGGCGGTAACAATCTTACCATCTGCTCGTTTAGCAGTACCTGCGTGGAAAACAAAGGTGTTTTGAGGTAAGTTATCTCTATCTATGGTAATCTCGTCTCCCTTGGCGTAGCTCTCTGGATAGCCACCAGCAGCTAAAACTACAGTTGTAGCAAAAGTGTTTTCTTTTATCTTGAGACTCACTGAGTCAAGTCTATGTTCTGCTGCGGCCAGAAATACTTCAGCTAAATCTGTATCGTCTGACAAAAGCGGAAGAACAGTTTGAGTCTCCGGATCACCGAATCTTACATTATACTCCAAAACTTTTGGACCATCCTTAGTCAGGATTATACCAGTGAACAACACACCGACAAATGGTAAGCGGTCTTTCCTCATACCATCAATACTAGGTTTGATGATTTCAGAATCGATTTCCTTCAAAAGCTTTGGAGATGCAGCTGGCGCAGGTGCATATGCACCCATTCCACCAGTGTTCAGTCCAGTATCATTTTCGCCAATTCTCTTATGGTCTTGGGCTGGCGGTAAATTAAAGTAAATGTAGCCATCGGATAAAGTTAGGATAGAAATTTCATCACCTTCTAAAAACTCCTCAATAACAACAGAATCACCGGCAGCGCCAAATTGTCTTTCAACCATGATGACTTTTAAAGCTTCTTGGGCCTCTTCCTTTGTAGTTGGTATAAGAACACCTTTGCCGGCAGCGATACCATCAGCTTTCAAAACGACATTGTAATCAACGGTATCCAAATATTTCTTAGCTTCATCATAATTTGAAAAATTGGCATAACGAGCAGTTGGGATATTGTGTCTGGCCATGAAATCTTTGGAGAACGTCTTAGATCCTTCGAAAACAGCAGCCTTTGCAGACGGACCAAAAACGGGTACACCAATTTTGGCAAAAACATCTGAGATTCCATCTACAAGTGGTTGCTCTGGACCGGGAACGACCAAACCAATTTCATGTTGCGAAGCAAATTGAGCCAATTTCTCGAAGTTGGAAGGAGAGAGATTCAATTCTGGGACATTAACAATTTTTCCCTCACTATCCTTGCCAGTACCACCGTTGCCTGGGCACACATATATTTTTCCCACACTCTTGGATTGCTCGAGCTTCCAAACCAAAGCATGTTCTCTACCACCGTTCCCTAAAACTAAAATGTTTAAAGACATTTCGCTGATGCACAACTTTCCTGGTGACTATAGTAATATTCAAGGCAAATACTCTAAGATGCAGGGCACCTAATCAATTGTAATGATCTTATCGAGGTAAACAGGACAGTCAGAAAAGCCTTTTGTTATAGATTTCCCACTTATATTAATTTTTCACTAAACTCTAACTAATTTCTCACTTCAAAGATCGATGAGATACCATATTAGAAAAGTGCTGCAGAAGTCATTTTTTTTTTTTTCATGTTTTTTTGAAAAAAAATGCTTCGCATCGGAATCGAATGGCTTTTATTATGAGAATTCAAGAGCTGATTAATTGAGATTCAGGCTGCTGTGCGGGAATATCTGACCTCTATGGCATAATCAGCAACCACGGGTACCCAAAGAGTAATGTATTCACTCGGTTCACCACCTTTTTTTCGCCAACAAGGTGTTTTAACATTTCACAGAATCATCAAAAGATCAGTCAGTTTGAACGCCGAATTAAGGAACGTTTTGAATACTCTTCAAGACAGCGGAGTGATCATAGTTGGAGCTGGCCATGCTGGCTGTGAGGCAGCCGCGGGTTCGGCAAGGACTGGGTCTCCTACCGTTTTGATTACGCCATCACTTGACAAGATAGGAACATGTTCTTGCAATCCATCCATGGGTGGGGTAGGAAAGGGCACACTTATTCGAGAGGTCGATGCATTGGACGGAATTGCAGCAAAGGTCACTGATTTAGCTGGGATCCAGTTCAAAATGTTGAATAAAAGCCGAGGGGCCGCAGTGTGGGGACCGAGAGCTCAAATTGATCGTAAAATATATATGAAGGAAATGCAAAATGTGTTGAAAAGCTACGCCAATTTATCCTTGAAACAGGGAAAGGTGAAGGATATTATTATTGCCGAGCAGAAAAAAGAGCAAGATTTAGACGCGACTGTGAAAGGTGTGATATTAGAGGATGGAACAATCATGAAGTCTTCAAAAGTAGTCATCACTACGGGAACTTTTCTTTCTGCAGAAATTCATATCGGACTGAAAACATTCCCCGCTGGAAGAATAGGTGAAGACCCAACCTACGGTATTAGTGCGACTCTTGCAAAAGCAGGGTTCAAACTAGGCCGGCTCAAAACAGGGACACCGGCTCGTTTGGACGGGAAAACCATTGATTATTCTAAACTAGAGAAACAGTTTGGTGACAACCCCCCACATCCGATGAGTTTAATGAATGAAAAAGTGAAAATAGATGAACAGATTTTATGCTATGGTACAAATACTACAGCGGAATTACATGAATACCTGAAATCAAACTTGTCACAGTCAATTCATATCAAGGAAACCGTCAGGGGACCCCGATACTGTCCTTCGATAGAGGCAAAAATAACGCGTTTCGCAGATAAAGATAGTCACAGAATTTGGCTTGAGCCCGAGGGGTTAGATACCGATATTATTTATCCCAATGGTATCTCGAATTCTATGCCGGAGGAAGTTCAGGACAAGATGATGAAAATGGTACCTGGTCTCGAGAATGTCACGATTGTACAACCTGCATATGGTGTAGAGTATGATTATGTTGATCCTAGACAACTTAAACAGACTTTGGAAGCGAAATTGGTCTCTGGGTTATATTTGGCAGGCCAGATCAACGGTACTACCGGGTATGAGGAGGCATGTGCGCAGGGTATAATGGCCGGCATCAATGCCTCTTTATCGCATTTGATGAAGGAACCGCTGAAGTTATCGAGAGCAGATGCATATATTGGCGTTTTGATTGACGATCTAATAACAAAAGGCGTGGAAGAGCCATACAGGATGTTTACATCGAGATCCGAGTTCAGGATAAGTGCTCGTGCTGATAATGCGGATTTGCGCCTCACTGAGAAGGCAAATAGTCTTGGTGTCATCACCCATAATAGATGGGAAAAGTTTAGCTTAGATAAGACCATATACGAAGAAGTTATCGAAAAGCTACAGGGGTTGGAAGTAAGTGCAAAAAAATGGGAAAATCTTCTCAGCATTACTATGGCAGATTCTGCAAAAAAAAGATCTGCTTGGGAACTATTTAGATTCAACGGTGTTACTGTCGAAAAGCTGGTGGATGCTTTACCAGAACTCAACATTAATATAAACGACATACCGAGACACGTTCGGACCAAAGTTAATGTTCAAGGCAAATATGAGCCTTACATATCAAAGCAGGACCGTTACGTGAAAGCATTTCAAGCAGATGAGGGAATGTTGTTACCATCTAATTTTGATTACTCGATATTACCAAGTCTATCGAATGAATGTAAAACGATATTGAATACAGTCAAGCCCGAAACGATAGGACAAGCGAGAAGAATCCAAGGTGTGACAGCAGCATCTCTTTTTGAGCTTTATAAACTGGTAAAATCCCAGCAGAACACCTTAAGACACCATCGAAAAGTTCAGGAGAACTTGTTCTCGAAAACTTGTGCTGATACAAGTCTCATCTCGTAAACCATACACAAATGTCATGTAAATAATAATCGTACAGCCCAACAGCTGTCATGTGTACAATCATATTCAATAAAAGAAATTTCGATCAAAGAAATAAAGACATTTCCAAACTATTCAACTCCTCTAATCTCAGGTATTTGCAGCAGAGCTCGAACAACTCATCATTTGTCGCGGCTTGAGAAGTGATCCCGTATCGTTCAAATAACTTCAAGATGTTCTGTCTATCTGGAACCATTCTATTCTCTTCTACAAGACTTTCACCAAGCTTCTTCACTAGCACTTCGGAAACATTCTGTAGGGCCTTCCACGAGTCTGTGTCCAGTTTGATATCGCTGTTTCTAAGAAATGATCGGAGTGATTTTCTTAGCTGACCGATTGGTAATGGGTCAATGAGCTCTTCATCCGATGCGTGATCCAAATCTGATTGAGAATCTGCGTCAGATAGAGAGTCCATATCGGACGAGGAGTTCAGTTTGATCTTAGATTTGATATCTAATTTTTGGGCACTATCTAAGCTGCCTTCGGTAGGGCCGGCAACATTTCCAGAGGCCATGTCTAGTGCGCTTTCCTGGTCTGCAGACATATCCAAATCCATATGAGGGGTAACCTGACGAGAAATTGACTCTCCAGAAACGTCCATGGGATCTGGAGTCATTTCCGTGGAAGCAAGATCAACGTCAGTATCCTTGATGACTACAGGGTCTATTTTACGGATTTTCGTCCTGGATATCCCATTTTTCAAGCGCCCAAAAATAGAGTCTGCCAGGGGGTCGCGATTTTCCTCCAGCGTATGATCTTCTGTCTTCTGCAACAGCCCTCTATCCTGCTCTGCATTCGCTGGCACGCTCTCCTCTCGTTGTATCAACTCCGTCAGATTCTTTTTCTGCTGCGAAACCAGCACAGAGCTCAAATCCCGTAGATACGTTCTCAACGCATCAGGGTCACTACCAATTTTACTGAAGAGCAAATCATCCTTTTCTGACCTTTTTTTCAATCCTGGCGTCACATTTAGAATCATCTGGTCTCTCCATTTCTGCTCTTCAAGAGCCCGTTCTTTAAATGGCGTGCTCACTGGAGACTCACCCATCCTGTCATCACCGAGCTCTTGAGACATGCAATACCCAACTGCACGCAGTAATTATCCCAGGCTCAATTGAATTGTGATAAGTACTAACAATCTCTCACTCATAGGCGCCAGTATTAGTCAGTCTCAGTAATCATATATACAGTACCTTCGTACGGGTAAAGTCCTTGATGAAGAAGTCCTTTATGAAAGTAGTCCTTAAGGAAATTCAGTAAGGCGAAGTAAATGGTCTTCTAGTATGAAGAAGACACGAGGATATAGATACTTGCTAGCATCAAATAAGCTCTGTGGTGATATAAAATGCATGGGATATGAACAGAAACGAGGAAAATTATCATCCAATAGACGCAGGGTTAGTCGGCTATCCAACTGATGAGCTACAGCTAACAAGTATGCCAGGTCCCTTCAACGAGAGAGATGCGAGGGAAAGGGCTTCGAAAGGTGAGCCTAATCCAACAGATATATACCTGTATGATCATCCTCAGGATGGTGAGCGGCAAGACACAGAAAATGCTTCTATAAGCCATTACGATGGAAATAGAGAAGATGAGCCAGCGGGGACGGAAAATAAGCGACAAAAGACCCAAGAAGGCAAAAACAGTACTAGTAGTAGCCAACTACCTTTGGGCAGCTCGAGCGAGGTAGGGCTTACTTCAGAAATTAAAAGCGGCAGAAATTCAGCAAACAACAGCTATATTGAGAGCGTGGCTGATTCACTGGCATCAATGGCGAACACGGAGCTGTCCATAGATCCAGTCGCGGGCGGGAGCACAAGCGAGGTGAATGAAGTTGCAGAGCAGCCATTCTACGTCAATGCAAAACAATATTATAGAATTTTGAAAAGACGATACGCGAGAGCCAAGCTAGAAGAGAATTTGAGAATTTCTCGAGAGAGAAAGCCATACCTACATGAGTCAAGACACAAGCATGCAATGCGGAGGCCTAGAGGTCAAGGAGGAAGATTTTTGACCCTGGCAGAAATTGAGGAGTTGAAAAACAAAGAGGGGTCGCAATCCTCTACGCCTTCTGCTACTGATACGCCAGGCGTTGGGATAGAAGACGAAAAAAAGTATGGTACCGAAACGAAAACAACAGCTCCAATTCAACAAGAAAGCGATAAGAATAAACTTGCATGCATCAAGAAGAAATGAAAGTTAAGCAGTGTATTTTAAAATTTTCCTAAGGCAATTTCACTTATACATATTCTTCATTACATCTATAAAATAAAAACAGGTAAAAACTGGATCGCCTACGTAGCATGACAGTGAAGAAACACAAGCCATATTAGTGTTCATCATTACTCTTGAACATCCAGCTTGGTTTTTCATTTCTTATTGAGAATTTATCAACGGAATGTGTGGGATAGGCTTCTCTATGCCATGGTAATCAAATTTTTCAGCTTTAGTTGCGCATCACCAGGTAACTGAAGTGCAACAGAAGCTATCAAAGCAGATCCTGATGTTTCGCTGTACTTTTTAAGAACGTCCGCAACGTATGATTTAACGCCCCGGATGGGGTCCATTTGTGGAAATGGATCATAAATTTTTTCCGCAATACAACTCAACTTGCTGAAACTAGACCCGAATGTGGTTATTTCCTCGAGATTATCGAAATCGATATGGCTAGTTTTCAAATTGGCGATGCTATCGGAGGAGGCTGTCTCGACAACACTCTCCAACGTAAGTGGTAACAAAGAAGAATATTTGCTGGAAAATAGTGCCCCGTTGGTCATGGTATTTAAGGTTCCTATAAGCGCAACTTTACGATCCGATGGATTGCCAATATTAGGCAGAGCAGGTATGACAAAATTCGACCATATTTGCAGAAACAAACCATTTTGAACTTCATCGATGAATGAAACAACGAAGTCAGCCCCCAATTTCAAAGACATTAGGCCCAAGAAGGCAACAAACTTTTTCACATACTTCTCGGTTTTCGAATTTTGTAAACGTTGAAGAAGGAGTAGCGCAATTTGTTTCACGTATGGCGCCAAGTGGCTCATATCAATTTCTATCATAATACGCTCCAGCAACTCGAATCCATAAATATCATGTGCTTTAGATGCAATTAATCTTTGGAAAATGCCGAGTACTGGGACTAAATCAGGAAACAATGATTGGTCCACTTTAATGAGTGCTTTCAAAAGCCTTGTAACCGCCGGGATATTACCTTTCATCTCCCATAATGCCGGAGTCAAAAGTGGTTGGGCCAACGATCTTATGCTGTCGGGAACGGATTTTCCTTTTTCCACACAGAAAGCAACGAGTTGAAAGACATAGGGGATGAATTCTTGGACATCGTTCGACAATATGGTGAGAAATACTGGCATAGTCGTACTTATCAGTTCGGGAAGCATCTGTAACGAACTGTACTTTAAGATAGCGCCGATGGACTCAAATGAGTAATGCGAAAACCTGGGATTTGACGGATTTTTAGATATAATGCTAATTATCGTCAAAAGTTGATTTAACAAAACAGGAAACATATCTTGAGCTATATCTTCGGATGTTTGCAACACCCTAAATACAGACCTCATCAAAAACTCATTTTCCGCAAGTTTCTCTGGTGAATTTCCTTGATTTGAGATCAGCTTTACAAGATTTGTTAAAAGCATTCTTGAGCTACCAGACAGATCCCTCTTATTGAAAATGGAATTTGGTGACACATTTGATTCCCTGATTGTTAAAATTCGCTCAATAGTCACAGCAGCATACGTATAGACAACATATTCATCACTTTCCAAAAAATTTGCTAAGATTGGCAAAATCTCAATTAACTGAGTCTTGTTCAGTTGGTTTCTGAAAATGTATAGGTACTTGATGGCATCAACTCTCAAAATAATATGAGGAACAGGTTGCGTCAAATCCGGGGCAATTTGCTTAGTGAAAAATTCGACTACATCTAACAGAATATTTGTCGAAGAGACCCCTGTTGCTGTGATTGCACCATTGGCAGCCAATGCGGTAAAAAGGAAAATGCAAATATCCTTAAATTTCCAGTTGGAGTTGGGATTGGCTTGGTATTGCGAAAAAAACTTGGTAATGTGGTTAGTGAACACACTTGTTACTAATTGTTCATTCTTCTCTTTAAGTTCTTTCAAAAAATCCGTGCAAGCTCTTCTCCTAGTATCAGTGTCAGATCCTTCAAGATCTCTACGAATATACTCAATTGGATCGTCTTCGAATAATTCAATATCAGACTCGCGTAAGGTCACATTCGGTAGAATTATTTGTTCGGCAATGTTATTCATTGCGAATTCATTGTCAAAAATTTCAAAATACTTGGGAATTCGTGAAACTGCTGTTAAAAAAGACAAAGATTTTGATACTAGAATATCGTATTTTGGCTGAACAGATATTGCAGTCAACAGATTCCATGTAATTTGGATGAATTCGTTAATCATTGGACCGAAGACGTCTTCGTATCTTGTTGTGTACAGTTGAACCAGCTCCTGTATCGAGGATTTAACTTTTATCAATACACCAGCTTGATCTGTTTCGTCTGGGTCATCGGCCAATGGATTTGAATAAGCCAAGTATTTATGAAGAATACCCATTCCTACTTGTATATTATCCTCAAAGAATTCAGGAATATCTTGACAGTTGAAATCATAATAAAGCTTGATCAGAAGTAGTAAAACATCGAATAAAATATTTAGGGATGCCTCATTGTTTTCATTCTGCCCAATTTGCTCATCGACGCTCTTCAGAAGATTGAGAAATGGCTCGGTAAAAACATCGAGTACAGCCTTGATTTCCAGAAAAAGTTCGTCTGATCTGAATAGAGGTCTCCATCTTTTGAAAATAGAATGTGCCACCACAAGCACACCCTTATTAGTCACCATATCAACTGTTGTTAATCTTGAAGCCAAATCTTCTAATAGGGTTGGCCAATTGTTTGGAAAATCCGAGTTCGCAATAACTGAAATGGCTTCACCAATTTGAACCTGCAAATTATTTGGCAAGGTTATCATCAATGGCACGATCTCTTCTTTGATCAATTTGACATTACCGGCAGGAAGCAAATGATTGCCATCTTCATCTACCCACTTTCTCTTTATGAAATTTTTGAAGAACAAGGCTCCTGCCAGTCTTGTTGGGACCGGTAGATTCGCAGATGCGACTACATGCAGCAAAGTTAGTCCAAATCCATCTTGATCCTCCAAACCTCGTAAAGCTCTTTCGGAGCTCTTGGCGGTCGATGCCACAACCGAGTCGGCAAGATATCTCGAGACAGTTTCCAAATCAGACATTACGCAGAGAAACGCACACCTCAAACGCTATCAGATTCTGCCAATTGTTTTCGGTGAACTCGCTTTCAAAGTCGTTTATGCAATTCAAGTTGATCCAACTGGCTTCACAGCTTATTCTTTTTAAAATTTTACCCTGTATAATGTATAAGTCACATGATGCATACATATATGAGAATATGTGGCCATATAAATATATGCTATTACCTTAAGGAACACTCTGTTAAACAGGCATTGCCAGACTCGCACAGTTGTATCCAGTCTGCAGACTCTGCAGAAATTTTTCTGCAAGGTGCGTATATCTTGATACCTCGCAGATGAGTGTCTTTGCCATTTTCGTGGTTGACAGGGAAAACCAAACGGATGAACTGGCATTTAAGCAGCCCATCTTCTTCACGATTATCTTCAAAAGTCAAAGCAATCCATCCGTTCAAATCAAGTATGTCTAGGGTTTTGTAAAACAATGCGTCCGCGGGGCAATTTCCTACATAGATCTTTACGAATCTTGGTGTGTATGATTCATCTGATATCAGTGAAAAATACAATGCAATCATGCTGATAGTCATACGTTTGCTAAACATAATATCTAGTGTATGGGGCTGCAGACCGTCACTTTGCCAAAATGTCTCAGGGTTGTCGTCCAGAGCATTTTCGATGGGGTTTCCTTGCTTGTGGGAGGAGGGCTTCCAATATGCCAGATGGCATACATTCATCATCGAATCGCAATTTAGCAAATGCAGACCCTCCATGAAGCGTTCAGAAAGAGTTCTAGCACTCAAATTGTTGTAATCAGTGTGTGGTTTGTTTACGAACATGTGAGCCTGCCCGTTTGGCGCCAGTTCATTCAGTATCAGAGGCTTCGCTGTATGCTTTCTGACTGGCTTCAACGCGCACGAGGGTGCTAATCCATCTAGAATACTGTTGAGATCATCTCTATCCATGCTTAGGGGACAGTATAGGTGCAAGTCTCATAAACAGTGGTCCAAACGCTTCTGCTTTATTTTTGACTAACACAAAGAGTGCGATCGTCTTAAAAGCTGGAAAAACAAAGTGGTTCGTATTATTATCTAGTACATAGAGCATCTAAGTAAAAATCGTAATTGCAGTACGTACTGATCCAGTAGCGAGGAAGATTCAATGGTCAATCTTGAGCGAAAAGTCGATCACTTCTGTACCTTGGTGAATACTGCTGGTGCTGTATATATCTATTTCGTCACACAAAAACTTTTCGAGATTATCCCGTTTCAAGCCTCCACTACACTCTAGGAGAAAATGTTTTTTGCCATGCCATTTTTCTTTCAAGCTCTTGGCACAGATCTTCAACAAATCGTTACTGAAGTTGTCAAGCATTATGACATCCGCATCAGCCTCAATGGCCTCGTCAGCCTCTTCTTCCGTTTGACATTCGACTTCGATTTTGACTGAGAATCCACAAACACTTTTTGCATTCTGTACAGCATTTGTGATGGACCCCGTTGACCAGATATGATTATCTTTCAGCATGACCATTGAGGACAAGTCGTAACGGTGGGAGTCGCAACCGCCAACTAGCATCGAATACTTTTCAAGTCTACGTAAGCCTGGAGTGGTCTTCCGGGTACCGGCAATTATGCCTCTGTAGCCAACTTTGCGAGCGGACATGATTATTTTATAAGAGGCTGTCGCAATACCAGAGCTTCTGCTCAGTATGTTTAATGCTGTTCTTTCTGCCAACAGAATATTCTTGGCCTCCCCTCTAACTTTGGCTACCGCTATTTTTCCAACTTCTGTAGTTGATGGAGACAGTTTCTCACCTTCTTTGAAGTACCATTCAACATCAAGTTGACATTGATTGAACACCTCCTGGGCGAAAGGTACGCCGCTAAGAATACCGTCCTGCTTGCACAATAAGGTCGCACTCTTCGGGTCGGAACCAACAACAAAACCTCCGTAATCGAATGATGGAACGTCTTCCTGTAGCCAATTAGTCACGTCTTGTCTCCATTGCCCATTGGTGGGCAACAAATTCCTCAGATCGACTGCCATTGTAATCTTTGCTGGCCCTTTTTTTTTTAATCATGGGTCCAGGACGTTAAATAAACGCTCGGCTTGATGTTCTTCTTGTTCTCGTCACTCAACAACATGAAAACAACATTTGAATGAATATAAGAGATAGACCTTTATAAGAAGAGTTATCAAAGCGTGCTCTACAGTTCAGCCATGATAACAATGAATAAAAATTGCGTTACACAGATGTTACACTAAATTATCAGACAACACTTTTTTTTCCTCTTCTGACAAAGAATTGTATATGCTCTGGAAGTCGTTGATATTTTTACTAGTTACTTCTCGGAAAAATTCGACAAGCAATTCCTCAGTACTCTGTGTCAGATTATATATCTGAGAAATTTCTTTATATGCGTCATCATCCTCGTAGCCGTCGTAGCCGTTTTCCTCGTCACTGTCTTGTACGTACTCCTGCAATTTTTCATATTCTAAAACGTCTTCTACATCTTCCCAATCTTCATCTACGCCACCTTCGGCAGCATCATCATTCCGGGATGGAATATTTGAAAAAAGCTCCTCAGATTGCTGTCTGCCTTGAGCATCTAGTTCTGTAAGGAATAGCATGACAATCTTGGTATAAAACGGGACTTGGGTATATCTATCTGGCATTTCTTTTGCCCTAGATCTGGTTATGATTTGGTCACCTTGGTATGGTATAATGTTCCCATTGACTTTTAAAGCTGCTAATCTGGGATCTGCCAAGAGAAAAAGCTTGCTCAAAGCAAACACGTTCTCTTTAACTTTAGTTTCATTTCTTATTTCTTCGAATATCTCCAACCACTTGGATATGATTAATGCAAGTGCTGTAGTATTTCCATTTTCAACCTGTATTCCTGCCAGAAAATCAACAGTCTGATACGCATCGACACATGTTAAATAGCAGAACACAGAGACTAAATTTTGGGACGTAATAATACTTTTGACCTTTAAGAGTTTTTCTGTCACCGCATTTATAATG
The DNA here is from genome assembly GCF_013402915.1 of Zygotorulaspora mrakii. Lineage (NCBI taxonomy): Eukaryota > Fungi > Ascomycota > Saccharomycetes > Saccharomycetales > Saccharomycetaceae > Zygotorulaspora > Zygotorulaspora mrakii. The sequence continues at coordinate 998,104 of NC_050725.1, forward strand.
ACAGGAAACATGCTTTGAATTTCAGCTGGGAATCTGGCGAGAATGGTAACAATCAATGTCCCAGAATTCTGTGCCGCAGTGTCAGACACATCGAACGACAATAATCTGTCCAAGACGAGAATTGTTTCCTCTAAATGAGGGCAAATTTCACTACTGCTTGAGTTGTATAGCAAATGATTGAAGGAAGAGGTTGTGATTTGTAAAATGTCGTCATCATTGGAAGATAAAAGCACATCTTTCAGAGGTTCGAAAACGTAACTGAGTACAGAAGATGAAATTGTACTGTCAGTTGGTTTTTTAGACATGAAGACGTCTAAAAGTTGGAGAGTAAGTGACAGGAGGGGAGTATAATTGTAGCCAGTCTGTTTATTGGCCTCAATAACTTTCAAAAAAGAAGGCAAACATCTTTCTGCATATGCTGCGTACGCTTCTCCATCAAGGCGCAGAAGTTTGCGTAAGCATGTCTGAGATTCAACGACAACTTGAATGTTTGATGGTTCTTTAGCAGAAATTGTGAGCACCAGATGAAACTCTGATTGTAAGATCTCGTTGTCGTGACTGCCATTGATGTTGCAATCAATCAACAGACTGAGAATCTCCATTAACAAACCATCTGTATCATCTTCTGCTCCTTGAGAAACCTGATAGATCAGTTTCAACATTTTTATTTGCATTTCTTGGCATACTTCGCTTCCAAGAACAGACGGAAGATCCGCAAAATAAGCATAGTAGGTGAATCCCACTAGTAGTGATGACTTCATAATTTCGCTAGTACTAGACAGAGACAAGTCAAGCGATTTCATAAAAAAATCAGCAGTCAAAACTTTAACATTCTTAAAGACATCCATGAATTTTTCCAAAAATTTTGGAATCAAATTCATTGTTCTTGATTGAACAAACTCATTTGCTTCTCTCCAATCTAGAAGTGAGCTCAAAAACAGTGGAACATTAAGGACAATGTTGCCTAAATCATCAGAGGGTTGTGTCTCATTTGAAATTATTGACTGCAATAAATATAATATGGATTCTTGAGACTTCCAACTGTTATCGTTTTCAGAAATTGTCGACAGCTCTTTTAGGATGCACTTGAAAGCCATCAAAAAACTGGCATCATTCAATGCCGTTAAAAACTCTGCGGCCTGATCTCTAGTGGTGAACGAAGCTGTTAATCCAGCCTCAGCGGACACAAAACTATTGAAGTCGTCGGACCAGTTTTCCATTGTTTCATCGCTGTAGCAACAGAGGCTTTCTAAAACAACGATAATTCTACTCATTTCGTTAGCCTCAAATGTAAAATCACATATGGATGTCAAAAATTCAAGTGCTCGAACAGCAAATTCATTCACAGTTTCCAGTTGTGCACTTTCATCTGTACGATTTGCTATTGACAAATATACCTTTGCACAATCCTCTAGATCATGCAGAACCAAATCTTTGAAAGGTAAATAATTATCTTTTGGAAAGAGCTTTGTTGGAAATTCATTTTTCAACAAAGCTAAATCCTCATAGATTTTTGATCTTATTTTCATGTAGTCCAAATTCTCGATGTTAGCATTCAATTGTAAAAAACGTCCCCATATCTTAAAGACTTCATTTATTGAGTTCATTACAATATGTTTTCTTTTGGAAGAAGAAGAAGAGCTCACTGTTAACAATTCCAAGAGGCACGCGTGAAATAAGTTTAGTGCCACCAGTATCGTTTCGCAATTTGATTTCGGGTCTTTTAAAATTCTGAAAATTATATCAATGGTTCCTGGTCCTATATTATCTTCAAAAAACATTTCCTCGGAGACCACATCATCATATATCTCGTTCAACAAAGACATCGCTGGCAAAGAGCAATTGCTCAAAATAGCCTCGTAGATAACCTGTAAAATATTCGGCCATTCATCAGGGAAATCTACTGCACATATCTGTACAACACAATATGAAGCCGCATTTCTAAGCTTTGAAAGGGAAGCGTCTTGCAAAGATAGGTGAAGAAGAGAGTCTCTCACGAAGGTTTTTGCATCCTGATTAATTGGGACTGCCCCCCTGTACGACTCAAATCCTGGACTCCAAAACATTGTTATCAGTTTTCTCAAAGCAACCAAAGCGAACTGTCTGAAAGATATTATGCTGTTGTCCCCCAAAGCAACATGTACTAGGGAAATGAAAACTTGAGTAGCGTCCTCATCGCACCATTTCAAAAGGTTCGTTTCTGCTGTTTTTCTCACGCTATCAATTGAAGACTGAGCATCTTCAATCAATTTTCGAATGTCAGCAGGCATCGTGAATTAGTAACTTAATGAATTAAGTCTCCTTCATTTTCTTTTTTCGCATTTATTTGGCCATCGATTTTATTTCCATACAGGATTCTTTTCATGCAGTTCTCGCGTGCTAGAGTTGAAATGGGTTACCAAAGGAACAAGTAACCTATAGGGGGAGGGTTCCAAACAGTACAGTTTATTGTAGGCATAGCTTATCATTGAAATCAATCTACTGGAAACTGGCAGGTTCTACTTGAACATCATCCAGACATTAACGAGAGCATTTGTTTTTTTTTGTGGAACAGGGATAAGATTGAAGTCATGGAAACTGAGGGTGCATCGTTGGCAGAGCAGCTTTTAGATGCTTCAAGAAGAAACAATGATGACTTACTAAAGACAATTTTAGAGAATGCTGGCGAGGACTCCCAGAAAGTTGCTGATTTGATCAACTCAGCAAGGGATCCATTTGGTAATACAGCGCTCCACTTATGTTGCAAATACGGATCGTGGGAAGTACTGGATGATCTCTTAGATCAGGAGGGAATAGAGGTTGATCCAAAAAATAACATTGATTGCGATACTCCCCTTCATGTTACTGTAAGATACGCACAAGAAGAACCTGAACACGGAACTTTCATCGCAAAAAATCTCATTGAGGTTGGTGCAGATCCAAGAGTAAAAAATAAGAAAAATCAAAAGCCGATTGATCTAATTCATGGTAATGAGCTCGATGAATTGATTGATCTATTGCAAGGCGCAGAACTTGCAGCGGATATGGGTGGACAGCAGGCTGACGACAACGAGCCCGAAATAATATCTGATGAGTCTGATGATGAAGACGTAGACATCAAGACAACGGCTTAACATCCCTGCATAGCTCAAACATTAATCAACTTTTATAAATAGGCATTCTTGCTTTCCTGATATATATGTGAACTTTTTCTCCGCTATATACCCAAGACGTGGGTTTAATTCACGTTATCCACATGTGTGCTTATCCACCCATCTGGAGATAAATACCTTTTGGTTTTTTCTATTAGGCATTTTCTATCATGCTGCGACCTTTTGAATTCCAAATACGACTGTCCAGCAGTTATTTCTGGATTCAACTTTTGGAAAAATTTCCATTGGGCATATCTGCTAACAATAGTCTCGCTGTTTTTTCTTAGAGGTTTCTCTTTTTTTGTATAAAAACCGTTTCTCAAGCCATTCAAGATTGCCTGCTCAGATGTCTCCAAGTTTGGCAGATTGAAGAATAGCTTCACGCTAGCCATTGCACTAGGCTCCTGAGCTTTTTCGGACTTGCTATGCAAAAATCTGTTATGACATTTGAGAATCTTCATCGGGACCATGTTCACGTTTTCAATCCTTTTATGAAGACTTCTTTGTAGATGAAGCTCCTCTGCTACATTTTCTAATGGGATTATGAGATATTTCAAGTATACGGGGCCAGTAATTAAGCTCCAAGTCATACAGTTTAAAATAGATGTGACTTGTTTGATACATAATTTATCAGAGCAGGATTTGGAGAGTGTTAAAAGTGAGTCAATTCTTCCGGGTTTCGTTCTTACAATACCCAACTTTTCGTAATTCATTCTACCTCGCAAAATAGTTTTATTTGTACCATCAACGTACTGAATTAAATCACTTTCGTCAACAACAACTGCCTGAGTTTCGTTATCTGAAGAGGCTTCTGTTCTCAGAGTAGTCATGCTGGCGTCTCCACAGGGCAATGCAGATATGTAAAGTGCTAGGCCCCACATCTCCTTCAAGCGAAAAGTGTTGCTGTAGGAATCAAAAACTAGTAAATCTGTCGCAACTTCGCCGGTGGTTTTCAAATAATTGGCATGTTCCAAAAGCACTCTATTCAACCCTCTGATTGCAAGAATCTCTGCGTGACAATCGTGCAGTATCTTTCCATTGCTTCTTTTCAACTCTGTATCCGGTAAAGATTTAACGCCTGTAGCTATAGAGATTAATCGAAGTTTGTCCATATTCGAATTTTGATCAACGGCAACGACACCAGCCAGCACTGTCCACTCAGTCACATTGTTAGAGCGCACCCCCGGCCTGCAAATCGGTTGAAGTTTCAGATAGGCATCTTCTACAGTCCTTTGTATTTCATCTGCAAGTGAGCCTGTCTCATCCTCTGGCTGCATAGCTGATATATAGGGGCACTCAGTGGGTCAATTCTTAAGTGCTTGTCATGTCACTTCCTCTTATTTTGATTTAGAGAACATCATGAAAAGCGAGCAAAAACAAAGATGAAACAATCATATGTTTTACAGTTTTTAAAAACATGTTTTACATGGCCTTCAAAAAGCCCTTCCGATGTGACAAGACTATTCGTGAATTGCATATTCCAGTTGCTTCAATAATTCTTCTTCAAACTTGATATAGTCAGTTGTATTTAATTCTACAAAAGTATGGCAACAGGTTATTATACATCGAAAGTAAATGGAAGTTCTATACTTCCAATAATCTTCTCCAAGCCACCAAATCGTCTAAATTGTGCCGATAGTTGTTCCCGCTTCTTTTTCAGAGCTGTTTCTTGATCTTCGTCGAGCTGTTTCTGTTGTGCAATAGTTTTGGCCTTTTCATTCTCTTCCTCTTGAATCTCCTGATAATAGACTTTTGTTCTCGTCTTCAATCTACTAAAAGGATCACTCTTCGAATCAAGTTGAACGTCTTCCTTCTTGTTACTCTCAGCGTTTCTAATTCTGTCCATATTCAACTTCCTGTTTTTCGAAGTTAAGGCACCTAGTTTCTTGATGCCACTTTGATCATTTTCGTGGTGTTTTTCATACGATAAAAGCCTCCTCTCGAAGTTTTTCAACTGGGTTGAGTATTTAGCGATATCCCTTTCATTATATGTTTCGACAGCGTATTGCAACTTTTCCTTCAACACCGTCTTCTCCAAAACAGCATTCGACCCCGACAGTTTTTTATTGAAAAGCATTCTATTACGAATTATGTCATCTGTCAGTTTATCAGTCAACGGTTGCGACACGAATGCATTAACTTCCTTCACTTTATTACTCAGAGAGTACACGGACGGCTTAGTTATATTCGCACCTCCAAGTGCTTTTATGTATCGCTCGTATTCCTGTTGGGATATTGGTCCATCGCTGAAAAAGCTCATTTGGAAAACCTTACGATCTTTACCCTGGGTTACACCAAAGTACTGGTTCGTAAAGAATTTTCCCATATTGTATGGTTTTTGTAAAAACACCTTTTCTATTTTGACCATTCTGTAAAGATTTTGACCCGATCTTTTATCCATGCCAACGTTGACTCTTCCATAGTTTCCCTTGATCACATCATTGAAACCAGGGTAAAAGCAAAATTTGGCAGCAAAAGAGCGCCCGATTTTGGCCTTGTTGAAATCAGAAAGCTCGGTTTCTCTCTCCAGCTCATCTTCGGCCCATTCAACTTCTTCGTACTCTTCTTTTGCAGTCTGACTCTTTCTGTCCAGTGGATTATAATCCTCTTCTTCATAATCGCTTCCATCGTATTTGGAGTACTCCTCTTCCTCTTCTTCTTCTTCTTCTTCTTCTTCTTCCTCATCGCTGTAACGACGGTTCTGGCTCTTCTTTTCCCTTTGTCTTCTCAGCTGTGATAATTTCGAAGTCTTCAAATCAGAATGGCCTGTAATATGAGAAGCTCTGGAAGAAGTACGTGTCTTCGTGTTCACTTGCTGCAGACGATTTCTCTGTTGTTCTTTTAGATTTCTGCCACGCTGTCTAAACAATTGGCGATCCTTATACTTTTGCATAGCTTGAGATCTCTCAAAGAGTAAGGTTTCACGCTCCATTTCTGGTAAGGACTCCAGGTAACTCCGATCTTTTTCGTCTTTGTATTTGCCTTCCAACGGAAATGGGTTGGGCTCCTCCTCTTCTTCTTCAGTATCATCGACATTTGTCGAAGATCCCACAGCAGCGGGGTTGTAATCATCCTCCTCCTCTTCCTCCTCTTCCTCCTCTTCTTCCTCGTCGCGTTCCACCTCTATTCTTCTTCTTTTCGAGTTGGATGGAATATCTGTCTTTGTCCTTTTTGAAGAGGTTGTGAGAACCTCGTCCTCATCTTCCTCCTCCTCATCAGCACCTGCTAAAGCTAGTAAATCCTCCTCAATGTCTGACATCCCACACTGCAGAATTAAAAGTTTTCTCCACAAATTTCTTCTTGAGAAATCTATATTTATTAGTTCATGGAACTCTAATTACCTTTTCATTTTTTGAATGAGATATTTCCAAACTACAGCTTAATTGCATCGTGCTGGGCGAGGCAACAAAGTCGATATGTAAACTTCAAGGGAGCTGATGGACTTCAAGATAAAACAGAAGTGTAGCACAAGCTGTGGGCACCAATTCCTCCCTGGGAAACATTGGCATACGCTACAGTTATATATTTGATCTGGCATCTTCAGCTACCTGTGGGACCAGTGTTGTTTAGACCATAGCGTGATTGAACGAATTATAGCATTGCAGAATGAGTTACAAATCGGTGAACAAGGATGGATTCAGAAACGACGGGAATTTAGTGATGTCCAAAAGGTCACCTTCTATTTTGGTGACCGACTCCCGTTCCTCTAAGAAAAGAATGAGTGCACCATTTGCTGGGCATGCGGCAGGAGTGCGAAATCGAGATGGATCGAGTGACTCTCGTGAATTCCAATCTCTTGCAGGCACTTCTTCATCTAAAAGAAGAGCTGCTGGTAGATTTAGTGAGATTTCAGTAGATAATATTCTTTCTGACACATCCGACGTTCCATCGGGTAAAAGAGAAGAGCGACAGTCAGTATCCTCAACGGATCGAAGTCCGTTAGCGGATAAGCTGCGGTCACTGGCCTACTCCAAGATGATTAACCCGCTTCCTCCTCGAACGTCCAAGACTTCCCAAAAATTAGTTCTGATTCCTGAGGATGCCAGTGATGGAAGAGAATCTATAACAGGATCCTTTGGCAAAAAAAAGTCAACAACCTCTTTGAAAGTGCACAATGATAGAAGCGTATCAAGCCGTAAGGAACATAAACTTGCTCGAATAACGGCTTACAATGTTGCGGAAGGTTTAAATTTAAAATTGATGTCCAAATTCCTGAAAACTACGCACGAAGTGTCGCCAAGACTTTACGATGAATGTCTCTATGTCGCCTACACTCTACCTCTTTTGCAGGGCAAAGATGGTTTTCGGGTCAAATCGAATATCTCCAAAAAAGTTGTTGGAGGAAAGACTCTAATTGATAAGCTGATCGACACAAGTGAACAAAGGGACCATCATTATGAGTACTACTCTGGTGTTGAAACCCCGGAAGATATTAGTAACGCATACGAACTTGATCCTAACGCCGTACAATTGGAAAGTGATCTCAGCACCATACCGAACCACTTACCGAATCACTCAGGTTATCAGGATGGTTTTGATCCCAGTGAGCCACAATTTTTTGCGGAAGAAACTCCGGTTGAACAGGAACTAAGGGAAAAGAAGGAACGTCTCACTTACAATTCAACCATCGAGCGCAGTTCAAATGAACGTGGGAACCATCAGCACGCAGAAATCTTCATTTTTCGATATGGAGTGATTGTTTTTTGGAATTTCACTGAAATGCAGGAAAAGAATATATTGGGAGATATTGCTTTTGCTGATTACAAGAACCTAGTGATGAGGCCTTTGGATGAGCAAGATATAGAAAGGGAGCAGTTTCATTTTGATTATGACAAGGATACCGAGAGACCCAGGATTTTCAACGATATTGTAACTTTAAGATCTGGCGATCATATAATAGAGCTCACGCTGTCTCATGCCATTGCACAATCTTCGAAGCTTTCCCGGTTTGAGTCTAGAATAACACCTATACTTACTTCAGTAACCAAACTTCCTAAACGGCTTGCTCTTTACGGTACATTGGGCCTTAAGCGAGAGCAACTATTAAAAAAATCTGGTAAACTATTCAAATTGAGGGTTGATGTTAATCTCTCATCAAGCATATTAGACACACCCGAGTTCTTTTGGAGTTTTGAACCGAGCTTACATCCTCTGTACGTTGCTATGCGAGAGTACTTGGAGATTGACCAACGGGTGCAAGTATTGAATGACCGTTGCAAAGTATTTTTGGAATTCTTCGATATTTGTGTCGATTCAGTGGCCGAACGTAATATGGCAAGAGTTACATGGTGGTTTATTATCGCAATCATAATTGGAGTGGCCTTTTCACTTGCTGAAATACTAGTACGATACATAATTATTCATGGTAGGTAACTAAATATGGACGTATCTCAGATAAGAAATCATTTCAGGATGGCTCTATCCATGTTTCGATACTCATTTCTTAGCACCATACTTATTTACTGCTTTACCATCTGGAATTGTGAAGAATACATATGGCTTACCGTCTTTTGGCAAAGCATCTAGCCTGTAATAGCCCTTCCTTTCAAACTGAATGATGTCACCGACCTTCAAGTCTTTAACGTTCAAATCAGCAATGGAATCAGTATGAAACTCTGTTTGTTCAGTAAGGAAATCTTCAAAGCTATCATCATCTTCCAACTTGTCTTTATTGATTAAGTGGTCAAAGTCAACCAAATCAACCTTAACAGAATCTGCTGTATCAGCCAACCATGTTAACTTATACTTGGTCTTTTTGAAATCACCCTCTAAGTGTAATTTCGCAACCATTGAGCCATCTGGGTTTTTCTTTGTGATGATGACGTTTCCCCAGTCCATCAGTGTGACCTCCTCATTTACTTCAAGAACGTCGGCATCATCCTTGTCAATGACAATATCGCTTGAGTAGATGACCTTTTTTGTACCAACGTCTGGATTCTTCTTGTGTTTGGGTTTCAATTCAGTCTTAGGAAATTTAGGAACATCATCGCCTTCCAAATGAATCTTTACTGGGTTAACAACAGCAGTCAATCTTGGAGCGATAGGATCAATCACTTTCTTATTGAAAGCCCAGATCAAATTCCATTCCAAATTAATGACATTTCTGGAGGGGCCCTGAGACAAAACAAAGTTCTTTAAACCTTCCACTGTCATACCTCTTCTTCTTACACCTCTAACCGTTGGGAATCTTGGATCATCCCAGTTGGAGACAAGATTCTTGTCAACCATCCATTGTAGCTTTCTCTTGGACAGCAGAGTTCTAACGAAGTTTACACGAGCAAAATCCCAGATATGAACTTTTCTCAAATTTAAAGCATTGAGCATCCAGTCGTATTGAGCGTTACGGTCTCTGTACTCAATAGTACGTAAAGCATGTGTCACGCCTTCTAAAGCATCAACAATAGGGACACAGAAATCATAAGTTGGGTAAACTTTCCACTCAGTCCCCGTTCTATGGTGAGGGGTTAAATTACATCTATAAATAACAGGATCTCTCAGAGTTTTGTTCAAAGCTTTATAGTCGATCTTAGCACGAACACAGTTTTTCAATCCTTCCTCAGTACCATTTTTCATTTCTTGAGTGAAGAGTTTTAAATTCTCTTCAACTGAACGGTCTCTTCTAGCGGATGCAATACCATCCATACGTTCTTCCCTCATTTTCTCAGTTGGTGTATCGTCACAGTATGCCTTCCCTTCTTTAATCATCTGAATACACAGATCATACATTTCTTGGAAATAATCAGATGAGTAAGTGATTTTATCACCTTTAATACCTAACAGGTCTAAATCTTCCAAGATAGAATCTTGAAATTCTTCTTTCTCCTTTGAAGGATTGGTATCATCGAACCTAACAATAAGTTTACCCTTGTATTCTTGAGCAAAGTACTGATTAAGCAAAGCCGCTTTTGCATGACCAATATGTAGATATCCAGAAGGCTCAGGAGGGAAACGAGTAACAACTTCCCCTACTTTGGCATCTTGCAAATCAATTTCAAAATTAGCCTTGTGTCCCTCTTTTTTTTTACCTACATTGGAAGCCTTTTTTAAATCTTGCAATGACTTGGATAAGAATTCGTGAGCACCTCCAAAAGCTGGGTCAAGCTCAAGTAATGTATACCAACGTGAAACGTTAACGTACACCTTGTTTTTAATAATTGATCCCACCATTCCATTGGATCTCAAAGCACCCCAGCAGGCGATATCAGCAGGTGAGTAATCCAATCCACCTAACACGAAAGTCTTCAAGTTCAGCGCAGTATCTAGTTTCTCCAGCGATTGAGCCAGCTTTTGAAAGTTCTTGATGACTAAATCTTCGCGGGAAATTTTGATCCAGTTGCTCACTTCTTCATTGAAGCCTTGAGAGAAAGCATCTGGGAAGTCCTTGATTATCTTATTAAATACCTCACTGGAATCATCATTGAATACAGCTGGAGAAGCTTTTTTATCATCTACAAATTCAATCTTGATCGCACCAGCGTTTACACCATTGACAATGCGGGCAGCAATTATCTCTGAGTAGGCCACGACCGGTGCCTTACCATTTATTACTAACATTTTCGCTAATAAAAAGACGTTTGTACCTTTTCTCTGACAGAATGCAGGGACAAACGCAGCACCTTACTTTTGGCCTGCTTAGTAGTAGCAGCTTTGATTCAACCAGGATAGACGTTAAAATTGAAAAACTGAAAATTTTTGGGCAGAGAGTCATCCGGGTAACTCAAGAATCAAAAGATACATTTTAATAGTAATAAATAGAGTGAAAATGCTGTGCCGAGTGAGTTAAACCGCCACGGCACCTTTCTAACGCATTCAATTCAATAATGCTTGACCCTCAGGTGGTATTCTCCAAAATAGAGAGCTGTTTTCTCGCGTGAAGTGAGTTACTTTGTCGTTGGGGTCACTCTTGACGGCTGTGGTAACAAAGAATTTCAGATATAGGTCATCGAGAGATGTTCATTTCCGATGGTGAAAGAGTTCCATGAAAGGATGATGGATCATTAGTAATTGTTGGTGATCTCTGTCATTTGCGATATGGTGGTAACGGCAAACCTTTTCGTAAAGCAACGTGGCAGTACTACCGCCTTAAAACAGCCCAAGGAATTCTCAACGTACTCAAGGACGTCGGAGGATCAGTTCTTTATTGATGATGACAGGAACCTGAGATATTACTACCTTCCTGATGCAGCAATGGACTCAAGACCAGACTTGGCATCAGGAGTGAAAAAGATGAAGGACAAGACGTTTCCAGATCCTTGTACGCTACATGGATTACTAAAAGCGATCAAGAGCAATGAGGAGCGCAAACAGAAAAGTGTCAAGGCGGATATTATCACATTTAGGGGGATAATAAGGAAACTGATTTCTACCGCGTTTGATAGTCCGTCATTCAATCCTGTAAATCTCCGGATTGTCTCATTTGATGGCCAATTGTTCATAAAGGACGTATTCTCCTCAGATGTGGAGTTGAAATCGAAAGAGGCAGATGCCAAAGCATGCTTTTCCGGATACAAGTTTGAAAGTCTGGCTACCTTGCCTCAACCTTTACCGTATGTCACTAGGGAATTATTGGAAAAGAGGCCTAAACGAATTGTCAATAGTGGAGAGGAATTTATTTCAGTCGTAAGAACTGGTGTAGGAAGCACTAAACTTATCCTTGGTGCTGAAATAGATTGCGTATTTGATTTTAAAGAGGAGGGTAAAGATAACTTAAAACACTATGCCGAACTGAAATGCACAGGAACTGTAACAAATGCTGCACAAGCGCGAAAATTCGAAAGGAAAATCTTTAAAACATGGCTTCAATGCTTTTTAGTGGGTATTCCAAGAATTATATATGGTTTCAGGGATGAGAAATATATTCTTAAGTCAATTGAAGAGTTTTCTACCGATGAAGTTCCATTACTATTGAAATCAAATAATCCTGCTCTTTGTTCTGCATGCATAGATGCGATCAAATGGTACGGTGCTTTCACCGAATGGCTTTTAAAGACTATACCTAGGGACTCACCATCAGAAATCAAGGCTTACATGCTGGTGTTTGAGAATAACCATTTAAGATTGACGGAGATTGAACAAGGACATGAGGAATATGATGGCCTTGTAAAAGGCGAAGTTGTTCTGAGCCAAGAATTTAGAGAGTGGCGAAAATCCCTTGCATAGTATATACAAGCTGCGTTGCAAACTAGAAATGCACACGTCCAAATGACAATACACAAAGTATCAATTACTTATTTTTTCTTGACTTGTACTCATCAAAAATCTCCTTTTGACACCACTGATAATGTTTTTCGGAACCTACCTGGGAAATTAGTTCAACATCATCATCGCTTAATTCGAAATCCAGCGCACCTAATATCTCTTTCAATCGATGTTCCTTGGATGACGTGGTCAGCACAACAACACCGCGTTGAATGGCCCATCTCAATAAAATTTGTGTCTCCGTTTTATTATATTTTGTCTCTAACTCGGGTAAAACTCTGTCTAACGGGCCTGGTCTAGCACGGGATAACGGAGTCAGTGGGGAATAAGCTTCTATGATGATGTTATTAGCGTGACAGTATTCTATAATACCTAGAGATTGCTCTTGTAGATACGGATTGAATTCTATCTGATTGATGACCGGCATTGTTCTACAAGACGCCTTGATCCTTTCGAGATCGTCTATTGTGAAATTTGAGACGCCAATATTCCTAGCTAACTTTTTGTCAAGAATTTCCTCCATTTGCTTCCAAGCTTCTTCGAGTTCAAGGCCAGCAGTTTCTTTTGTAATATCGGAACTATGTAGCATGTAGAGATCGTAATAATCTAAGTTCGTAGTTTTCAAAGACTTTTGAATGCACTCAAGTGGACCATTAAGGCCATGCCATTTCCACGACTGCGGGAAGTATTTATCAATGACCCACAGCTGATCTCTTATAGAGTGGTAACGCTCGAGTCCCTTACCAACTTCCGCGTGGGTATGATACACCTCAGCCGTATCAATATGATTGAATCCGGTCTCGATTGCAAGTTCAATTTGAGAGGTCAATTGGTCTATGAATTGACCCTTTGTATCACCTGTAGTCTTGGCGATTCTCCATTGAGTGCCTGCACCAAATCCTATGATTGGGATCGCAGAGCCCGTTGATCTGATCGTTAAAGTGGGAATGACGAACTTCATAGCAAAATGAATGATTGAGACCTGGTGATTGGTGACTAGAGATACTCACTTGTTAACTGACAGCTGCAAACCGGAAATCGAAGATCGAATGCCAATACAACTTAAGAACTGCTTTTAATACTCTGCACGCACTGCTTAATTTTTCGACATTGGCAATTGGTAATCATCTGTCGCTGATCACGAAACAATAAAATTAGAAATAGTGCACAGGGTAAAATCTAAAAGCGACATTCGTGACCATCACCAGAACGCATGCACTGCTCACTATTACCAAAATTGACCTTAAGCTGATTGGCTCCACAAATGAGTTGAGGATTTCTGCCAGTGTTTCCGCCCAAAGCCTCCCGGACTGATACAGATGCAGCTCACGAGAGTCCTGCTGCATGCAGTGCAACCATTCGTCACATAGTCGATCCAACGCGGGCACCATTGTATCAGGCAAGCACCCATTATCATCGTAATTCTTCTGACATTTTCCAATTCTCGTGAGGCTTGCTACCATCTGGGCGCGCAGCTTGTGTTTCACATCGTTCCTCACTGTAACGATGAACTCAAATACAAGAAAGAGCGCCACCAAGAGCAGACTGGCATTGAAAGCCAGTTGCAAATATGCAGCCCAGATTCGCGGATCGCGAGCTCTAAGCTCGCCCTCGGCGACCTTCTCTGCAGCCTCAGCGCGCCCATCCACAACCTCACTTACGTGTCTTTTCCCAACAGACTCTGGGACCGCTACTGCCGTAGCTGTCAGACCCCTCTCAACTATCTCCCGTTTTTCCACTACCATCCGAAGTGGCCCACTTCACATCGAATTCGTAATCCTACGTAGCTCCCCAAGAAACCTGCGAATCTGCGGCTAATTTTCATCTTTGCTAAACCAACACCTATGGCAGAAGAAAATGAGTAGATCTAAGAGTACGAGTCACGTGCGTTTCACGCCTGTTTCACGTGCTCTGTGTTGGCTATGGGTCATATGATTATCACGTGTTTTGGGCGTGACTTATTCCAAGTCGATTTCTTTGCAGTTTCGGGTCCGTGATCGTTTGGTCCCGTCTATGGAATTATGTCATGTAGAGATGCATACTTAGTATTGAATCAACTAATCGGAAACTAGGGTAATCCAATTCGAAATTCAGCTTAAATCCTTTGAAATTGTTTAAATATACTTCCAATTCGCATCCAGCTACTCATTGATTTGAAGATTTGAACCTTGGGAAAGATTTGCAGACGCAAGGACAAGAACACGGAAGCAGCGGCGAACGATTAAAAGGCGATCTGCAAGAGCATTAAGGTCAGACCAGTGGACTGAACTAAGCGTGTTTTAACAGCATCTTTAAACATTTTTCAAAATTACTTTTATCGGGCGCATAGCAAAATCAGTGACTGGTTTCTTTAAACCTTCTGTGACGAAATCTCTAACGGAGTCAGGAAAGGAAGCTGTTTCCCTTGAAATAAGAGAGACCAAGGAAAAGATGAGGCCCACAGTGACGAAATTGGCAAGGGCATACACACCGATGATCAAGTTTGTTGGTGGTAAGCACCCTATTATTGAGCATTCCGGAGCTATTAAAGCGCATCCATGCTCTTTGGGGGGTTTGCTACCTGGTTCGAAGGACTGTGTTCCGGTGTCTGAATTCTTGAGGAATCAAAGACCATTTGAAGTGATTCCTTATAAGAACGCTAATAGGCCCCAGAAAGTCAAGTCCTCAAAGAGCGTTTCGGCGGGTGCCTCAAAATCGCAGTACGATTTTGTTCATAGGCCGCTGAAAGATAATGAAGTCAGCTCAATTTCACAGTTACCTGCGAGATTTAGATTCAAGCCTATAGGTGAATTGGAATCGGAGACGATCAATAACGGTGGCGCCTTGTGATGACCTCACCGGGCATACGTCTTCGATCTACTGTTATTACTATTATCGTTGTTATTATTATTTATATAATTACTTTTATTATTTCACGCAAGCTTTTATGAATATTAGATGTACTCTGTCAGACGTAGCAGATGTGAACACAGCTTTGAAGCTAGTTAGATAGCCTTTTTAAAGATGGAAAGTGAAACCGTGAACGGCCATTGAAAATATGATACCCTCGAGACCTTTGAGTAGCGCTTGCTCTCTTATCTCATCTAAAATCGTCAATCTTGGGTCTAGCCTGGCGCTGACTCTTTTCACATGCGATATTATCACTTCAAGTCCCTTCAGTGAATCCTTGCCAGCATACATATTCTGAAGACGCACTAAAGCATCAACCAGATGTACAGGCGAAAGGTGCCCATAGAGTTGACTTTCATCTGTTGACATAGAGCTAGAGCACTCGATAACTATTCCTCTGAGTTTGCCCTGGTCCACATGACCAGCAATGTACTTCAAGAGTCTGCAAAACAGACTTTTCTCAGCTCCAAGCGAAAAATCTGCTTCTATATCGCCGCACACAAGCAGACAATTTTTGGTTTCCCTATCGCGAAACAGATAGACGGTGCTGTAGACACGCTTCATCGTCAGAACTGCGCCGTGACCATGATTGACTTGCAGCGGTATTATGTCCCACTGTGGGAAAACTGAACATCGATGACTTTTCAGATCCTTCAAAGTGCCTAACTGGAATCTCTCGTTGTCGCTTACCAAATCAGGCCACACAAGATCGTTGAATAGATGCTTTTTAAGTGCTTCCACTGTAAAGTCCAATCCCCATATTTTTTTTGATGCAAGTGAAGGGTTGTCTTCATATGCTAATGGTGAATTCAAAACCATCTCCGAAATGTGATCCAAATGGGCATGTGTAACATAATATTCTTTGATTCCATTATATATTTCTATTGCCTTCATTCGGG
The DNA here is from genome assembly GCF_013402915.1 of Zygotorulaspora mrakii. Classification (NCBI taxonomy): domain Eukaryota; kingdom Fungi; phylum Ascomycota; class Saccharomycetes; order Saccharomycetales; family Saccharomycetaceae; genus Zygotorulaspora; species Zygotorulaspora mrakii. The sequence goes on from NC_050725.1 coordinate 1,014,221, forward strand.
TATTGCATAAACCCTCTTTATTTTCTAGATATGTTGTGATGTGACTCGGTAGTCCAAACTCCATATTACTATATGCATCAAAGAACTTGGCCGCTGGTTCAACGTCGTTGGCATAAAAACTTTCCACCATATCCGGATTAGCGTACGGTCCATATCGCGCTATCATACGAGTTATTTGACCCGCGCCAGCACCGCCATCGACGCAGATAGATTCCACACCTCTAGTTCCACTTGGTCGTACCATGAAGCACTGTGTTACTCCGCCTTCGGGACCTCCAGAAGCTCCAAGGATTGTAAGTTCAAAGCTGTACATGCCTTAGATCTCTCACCCCGCAAGAAAAAAGATTGATTATTGAAAATACGCTTTTGTAATTTTTTCACGATCTGTGATCAAACTGTCATTTAATGGTTTTACACCCCTTCTTATTCGATATCGGCCTTTTTTCAAGAGAAAAGGTCATGTATACTCACAAATATACCCAGTTGAACTGCTTATAAAAGTACATGTTGAGGCGACCTTAACTATTTGCATCGATGCTTTTTAATTCAAGTGTCCCTGCTTTTTTGTAGTGAGTATCGGTAGCGTGGAAAGCGCTTTGCAGACAAGAAAAAGAAAAAATGGACCAGCATGTTTAATCTGGAGCACTTGGTCTGAAACGTTAAGCATTACATATGAAAAGGAACATTATTACTCCATGACGGCAATGGATCTTAACGAATTGAGTTGTCGGTAATAGGAGTTTTTACAGCTTCAGCATGGCGGATTGCGGACTTGGTTACGGTGCAACGCATTTCTTGCCCCCTTGCATGGCTGTAGTCCAAGAAGTAAACAGCTTAATGCTTAGCGCAACGATGAGCTTTTATAACTACGTAAAATTCTATACAGTCTGTGTTCCGTAACCGCGTATATCTTTTGCAAAACCCCACACCATCTCACTCACTTCCTGGTTCTTCTTGAAAATTAGACCTTTATCGTTGTCGATAATTGCCAGCGAGTATTTTCTGGAGGAGCGTGCATCTCTGTAGTACAGCACTTTCATACACTCGACTATAGTCTTTTCAGCAGTCTCTAAGTTTGTCTTTTCAATGTCGGATTCATGATCAACAACCCTTCTCAACAGTGGCACGGCTAAATGTGCACCGAATCCAGTCGCTAGAGTAGGAGAAGAATATGTAACACCGAGTAGATTAACGTATCTCAAAAACTGTTTGCCCTCTTCTACACCGGCAACGATCAGCGCATTCCACAGCGGATTCATTTTAGACCTGCGCTGATACATTACTGCTGCCAAGTACTCGAACACGTAACTGGGTCTCAGAGACTCTTCGTCGTCAGCGCATGAATTATCGTAGTTGTTCTCCATTTCCATCTCATCAAGGAGACGTTCAATATGCTGCATATCGGAAATATCTCCAGAAATACCAACAACAGTATTCTTGCCCACGCAAATCAACCTTTCTATATCATTAAAACGTAGCAGAGAGCCGTATGATCCAAGGTTATCTGCCGCAATTATGACACCGTTGTCATACTGCATTGAAATTACAGAAGTACCAGTTACAATTGGTTGTTGAGTATTCATTTTTGGATATGGGGAGGCGTTGGCAATTGTATTATTGTAAGCTCCATACTGCTCATCGGAAGGTCTACCCCAATGGAAAGGATCGTGATTCATTTCAAAGACTATCTAGTAATATAATACTCTTAACGGCAGTTCCGTTGAAGAAGTGGAGCGTGTATCAGTTAGGGTGGCGAACAGAATAATTATATATCACTAATTACTAAGTAATTCAATATCTCTATTAAAGGATACTAAAGCTCGGTAGGTCCGGGTAACCCTATAAATATAATACAGAGCGAATTGATGATACTCTGAATCTTGAATGCTTCTACTTGAGTTCCTATTCGAATTTGTTATCAGCTCAGCGTTTTATTTTGTAAATACTAATTAACTAGACAACGACATACTCTTCACTCTTCAACGAGGTTATGATATCATAGGGCAAAGCTCTATCTTCTTCCCTGGAACTGATGACATTGTTGATTCCCATGCCAGTAATACTTTTGCCGTTGCTTTCAGTGTGTGCAAAGTCAATGTTCAATGGGAACAGTGCGTCTTCATCGCCCGATTCGATATTAAATCCAAAGACACCTGAAGATCCAGGAGAAATTGGATCAACTTTTATACTAATACCCAATTCTTCATCAATGGAAATGATGCATGCATTAGATTCATTATTCTCGGTGTTTATAGAACAATTCTCGGTGTAAACAGGAATTGTAAATAATATTTCTTCAATAGGCTGTTCATAATCGGGATTGACTTCATACTCTACAGTCACTTCAAACACACCTTCTTGTTCGTTGGAAGGAGAGACCCAGGTTGAAATATCCAGAGGCACCAATGTCTTATCATCAGCACTACCCACTTTGCGCCATCTAAGCACACCAAGACTTTTATCATTAGATGGGAACGCTTTTTCGCTGTCTCTTAAGCCGATCACCTTCGTTGACAGGAACGCGTTCTTATCAATATTGGGGTGTGTCTTAAATTGTAATGAGCGATCTTTTACTTGAACAGAGTCATTCAACTTTAATTTGGCATGTGCCAATTCACGATCGTTAATACGAAGCTCAAGGACACCCTTTAGTTCAGAAGATGAGATAGCACCGTCTCTTGTTATTTCTGCATTAACAGTCTCTTTTATTAGAATCAAAATACCATTATTATCAGGCACATTTTCATCTGGTTCCTGCGGTCTTGATGCGGAGGACACAGCCGGACGAGAAGGTTTGACAATATTTCTCCTAGAGTTACCTCCTAATTTCATACCTCTACTACCGTGTCCTTCCCCTGCTCGTCCGCTCAAATCTTCAATTGGTGCTTGAGATTTTAAGTATGACTCTTGGGCTGCAGGCGAAGCATGACTGTAATAACTGTTATATGCATTTGCGATATTCGGATCATTGCCAGGTGTAAAGTTCGAAACTGGGACACTGAAGTCAGTTGGATTAATTCCCATTTTTCTCTCCTGTTCTCTCCTTGCAATTTCCTTTGCACGACGCTTTCTCTCCTCGGTAGCTTCGAATTCTTTGTTACGCTCGATGATTTCTTGAATTCTCTCTTCGTGCGATTCCATTGACAGGTACGTGTTAACTTGAGTGATTGACAAGTTTTCCTTGTACCCCATGACAACGATCTCATCGAAGGAGCTCAATATTTCAAAAGCATTATCATACATTTCAGATTCCTCATAACTGTTCAAAGTACTGTTGACAGTTTGGGCGAATAGATTCAGTGTAGACAGATCCTGGATGATATTGGATTGGCGATTGGTGATTAAAATGATGTAATAGTCGTCAAATGGTTTATAAACATATCTCACATGCTCGTCCTCAACAAAGGTGTGCTCAGAAGAGAGATTGGCCACCAGACTTTGAAAGTTTGAAAGTAACTCCAATACACGATCTTTAGTGATCTCCCTGAATTGTCTGGACAAGATAGCCTTTCCTGCGCGTGTTGTAATTGAAGCGGCTAAAACAACCATTTTTCCGAAAGAAAAGACCTGAAGTTCACAAGCCTAGAATGCCCAATTAGCTCCTATCAGCTTTCAGTTTCCCACCCTATGCAAATACAGGTTCCTATTATAACCTACCGTGTTGTCAATCGTGTTTTTCACAGAAATTGTTACCCTACTCGAGGGTGAAAATATTAATTATACATCGTATAGCACTACTCCTAATGTAAATAGACCTGGACTGCCTACCTACCGCATAGGACAAGCATATCCTAGGTCATCGTTATATTGATCTTCCTACCACAAAATTGGAAATTACCGTGAATTGGCCCTTTGTGATTTTACAGAATTTTTTGAGTCCAGAAAGATCCTCTGGGATCGCGACACAAGGCTAGTTCTCGTTAAAACTATACTCTAATCGAGCGCTTTGTCTTTTCGATGCTAATGTGATGCTTGTTGTAGTATAAGTTACTGATTTCTATCAAGAATACTCACTTCTTTACGTAATAATTTCGGAATCATGGTGTGATACCCCCCTCGATCGTATTTTGCTTACTCCTCTTATTATCATAACTTGGTCAAAAAAAACAATTCAGCTTTGCTCTCCTTGCTCAAGGATATATGCTTTTCTCTAGTGTGCTAAAAGAGGGTACTCAAACTTCCGGCACAGATGCAGCTGACGAAGGGGATCTTCTAGCACTAATTCCAGTCTGCTGTTTAGTCTTTGTACAAAAAGAGAGTCCTCACTATTTTGAGGTGAAGAATTCACGAGCTCCTGCAGGTTACTTATTCTGTTGACAGAACTTCTCAATATGTGCTAGGCAAATTTTTTGGAATGAAGATGTTCTTTATGTTTTAGACGTTACTTGAGACATATCGTGTAGCTTAGCCATTCGTGAATCTGCTAGAACTTCATCAAATTGCAAATTGTTGCATATAGTTTGAGCGCTGATACAAACTTCAAACCGCCTATTTTTCCGACGAAAGTTTCATGTGTTGTAAGGTCCGGAAACTCAGTATTACAGACCTAATGATAGACAAATTCAGCCAAAGAAATCTACTCACATCGATGAGAAATCATTTCCTCTCAATAGTCTCAGATTCGTTCTCCACTATTTCGAGCAATTCATCCGAATCCTGACCTGTTGTGCGCGTTTCTGCTAGCTCAACATCTTGCATTGGCACATTCTCGTCATCTACGCTCATTATGATCACTTGACTTTCAGGTGCACCAACTCCATCATCTAATATCAAAGGATGCGTCTTGTCATTGCTAAATGGCTGTATATTTTTGAATGTACCGCTGCTTTGAGCGAGCTCCACAAGAGCGTTGTAGCGAGAAACAAAGCGTGTTCTTGTCGTGATCAGAGCTTCCAGAAAAGGTGGCACCTCAGTCTCTGATTCAGCATCAGACCTCTCCTTTAGAATGCTGAAAATTGTGTGAATATCATTGAATGTAATTTGGCTATTGTAGACGTTATCTTCGCAAAGCTTTATATCGAGAGATGGTATGTCGAAGAGTATTTCTTTCGACATGAAGGCAAGCTTACCATAATAACTTTCTAAAAAATGGCGTATCGAAACGAACAAGTTAGTGAAGTTTTGATGAATTTCCTTAGGGTCTTCCAATATGATGGGAATTACCTCTTCATCTTCATTATTATCAGGATCATTATTGCAATCGAAAAGAAAAAAGGTGTCCTCATGGTATTTCAAAAAAACCTTGGGTGAAGGTTTTTGCAAAAGGACCTCGGCAGCTTTACGAATATCATCTTCAGACACGACATTCACTAAACCGTTTCTACCGCCATCATCGTAATTACTTGATTCATTTTTCCCCTCATCGTATTCTAATAAATCCTCATCCACATCTTGATCGACTAGCGACACGCTAACGTCGTTCTCCATCGTGTTTAGTTCAAACAGACGTACATTGTTTTTTATCAGAAAATATGTAAAGGCTATCCTTATTTGAAGTATACTTTTCGGCTTGTTGCCTCTTGGAAGAGCCGCGTGTAGTATTTTGTTTGAAAAGAACACCAGTTATAAAGAGCACATAAAATTAGTCTCGCAGCTAGTTCTGAGCGGCAAGAGGGATAATTCTTTTCAGCTTTGGGTAGCAAGTAGATTTGTCTCAAGCTCTCCAAAAAACTTGCAGCTATGGCAAAAAATCCACGAGAGTTGAAATCTCTATCGAAATATGTGGCAGATGGTAGGCTACCAACTATTTGTCCCACGCACATAGTACAGATACCCTTTGGCCGATAATAACTTACCGACAGCATAGACTAACATTCATACTGAGTTCAAAATCTGTTCGTGAAAGATTCAGTTGAGTCTAAGAATAAACATGTTAATAGCCGCGCAACGTTCAATATAGGCTTGAGTTACAATGCCATAATAGATGACGACGACAATGACCCATTCAACGGGGAGGACGATATAAGTGATTTGCTTGACGAACGAAAAATGTCTCTGCTGTCCAACAATTCATATGTTACTAATAATACATCGTTTGATTCTAGTAAATCCTTCACACCTATCAAAAAGAAAAAACGTTTGGCTAGCAAACAAATGGCTGCTAAAAACATGTGTCTTAATATAGATATCCTGCCTGATTTTTTTCGCAATACATTCTCATTTCAAAGATTCAATCGGATGCAGACGGAGGCATTTCCTGTACTTTACGATGGAGATGATAACTGCGTAGTATCAGCTCCAACAGGATCAGGAAAAACTGTTCTATTTGAGCTGGCCATTCTGCATTTGATAAATAGCTTCAAGGACACGATAGAAGAAATCAAAATTCTATACATTGCACCTATAAAGTCGCTCTGTTGTGAAAGATTTAAAGGATGGGGCCCATCCTTCTTGAATCTTAGCGTAGGAATGTTGACAGGCGATACCTCTTACCTAGAGACGGAAAATATTAAAAAATGCAACATTATTATTACGACGCCCGAAAAATTAGATCTTTTAACTAGAAAGTGGAAGGACTACGGTAACCTTTTTGGTCATGTCAAGTTAGTATTAGTTGATGAGGTTCATATCCTCAGAGAAAAAAGAGGAGCAACTTTGGAAGTGGTGCTTACAAGAATGAATACACTTTGTGCAATCATCAGAATTATTGCAGTAAGCGCCACAATTCCAAACATCGAAGACGTCTCGGAATGGTTAAATTCCCAGGCTGAAAACAAGAGTACGAAAGTATTGTCTTTCGACGATACGTATAGACAAATTGATTTGAAAAAACACGTATATGGATATTCCTTCCCAAACCAGAACGAATTTCAGTATGATTCGTTATACAACCTACGTTTGAGTGAAATTTTGAGAAAACATAGTGATCAAAGATCAGTCTTGATTTTTTGTCCAACAAGAGCGTCCACTGTGTCCACTGCAAAATTTATCATACGAAACTGCCCAAAATTACTAACGCAGCAACAATGCAGTTCTGGGTGCCGAATTAGAGATCACAACTTGTTCGAGTGTTTCAAAGAAGGTGTCGCTTATCATCATGCAGGACTTTCAACAGATGATAGAGGTGCGATAGAGCAAGCATTTCTAGACGGTAATGTGAAAATATTATGCTCAACGTCTACACTTGCGATGGGGGTCAATTTGCCGGCCTACTTGGTAGTCATAAAGGGAACACGCATGTGGGCCTCCTCGATGTTTCAGGAGTACTCGCAACTGGATGTTCTTCAGATGATCGGGCGCGCAGGACGCCCACAGTTTGAGAGTGAGGGATGTGCTGTCATCATGACAGAAACGAAAATGTCAAGTGTATACGAAAAGATGTTACATGGGACCGAATCACTGGAAAGTTCGCTTCATTTAGATCTTATTGAACATTTGGCAGCCGAAATTTGCCTCGGAACAATATATTCTTTAGAGACCGCTGTTTCATGGCTAAGGAACACTTTCTTTTATGTGAGACTAAAAAGAAATCCCTACAAGTACAAAGAAGTCATAGATCTTTTTAGGAATGGAGCAAAGTGTGACTCACAGCTTTCAGACTTTTTGCTTAGTTCACTAGATAGTTTGACGAGGCACGGAATAATTAAGCAGAGAAAAGGAAACCTGACTTGCACAGCCTATGGATATGCGATGAGCCGGCATTGTGTTTTATTTGAAACAATGCTTGTATTTCTTACAGCCGAGAAATCGCTTGATGTTGAAGGAGTGTTAAGGTTGTTAAGTTCTGCTAAAGAATTTGCTGAAATGAAAATGAGGCATAAAGAAAAAAGGCTTTACAGAGAGCTCAACTCATCGCCTTTTCTGAGGTACCCTTTCCTTACGAGAAAGAAGCAAAAGCAGATCATAGATAAGACCAATCAAAAAATATCGTTGTTAATACAGTATGAATTGGGTGGTCTGGAATACCCTAACACTAGCGGCGTATACGAAATGCATCAAACAATGGTGCATGATAAAATGCTGGTTTTGAGATATTGTTTTCGTCTTTTGAAATGTTTTGTGGATATTTTGGTCGAAAAGCGGGATGGTATTTCTCTCAAAAATACTCTATTTCTGATTAGATCTATATACGGGAGCTGCTGGGAAGATTCTGGTATGGCTCTGAGGCAACTGAAGTCAATTGGGCCGGCATCTGTCTTCAAATTCATTTCAAATGGTATCCGATCGATAGATGATGTTAGGAAGCTCAAGAACCAGCAGATTGAATGTTACTTGGGTCTGGGTATTGGAAATGGAGCGATAATAAAAGAAGATGCCAAACTTTTGCCCATTTTACATCTCGAATGTAAATTGAAAAGCTGTTCGGTTTCAGGCACAACAGTCGATTGCGTGTTCAAACTAGAGGTTTGCGCAGAATTCAAGTCCTCAATTTGGCATGGTCGTAATCTCTCGATCGATTTCGAAGCTTTCAAAACATCTGGTAGTATGCTAGATTTTAAAAGAATGAATCTGGCATATTTGAGAGCGCCTACAAGTTTTACAGTTCCGGTGCGTATGTCCTCCGAAAATGATGCAGTAGAATTCACCATAAATTGCTCAGAGGTAGCAGGAATAGGTAAAACAATATTTTTTGGAGCTAAAGAACTACCTGTTGAATCTGTGAAAGCTCTTTCTTCCAAGAGAAGACATGTGACGCTGGAGAGCTGCTTGTTTCATCCCAACAGCGATGAACTCGATGCATCCAGCATGACATCCGATGACAGCTTGATCAACTATTTTTCAGATGAAAAGAGCAGTAAACATCCCGAAATATCAGAATCAAATAGCCCAAACCCACGCAAAATTTTGGCAAATGGAAATTATGAATGTCATCACATTTGTAAAGACAAAAGTCGCTGCCAACACCTGTGCTGCAAAGAAGGCATTTCCGAAAAATGCTTACGTGATCGATATTCTTCGCTCCAAACCAAACGAATCATTCCCAAGACCAAGCTAAAAAGACAATATTGTGACCTCATCTCAATTTTGCCATTGCAATCACATCATGTCGACCAGACAGGTATCAAATCCTTTTCCCTTAGCTCTCCGAACGACGTAGAGAAGGAACAGCTACGCACTATCCAGATCGAGTCTAGCGTGCACTGCGCACAAAAGCTAGAAAAGTGTAATCCACCGGCGCACTATCGTTCTTTGATGCGACCGGCTATCAATCAAGATAGCTCCCCTCCTACGTCACAAACATGTCGAAAACGCTCGGTGAGTTTAGCCGCCTTTTCTGTCACTGAGGATGGGCTACAAAGTGGAAGGAGGATCATGAACCAAGGTTTCTCGATCCTGATGCAGATTCCAACTGAACTAAATAAAATACATTTAGCTATGATATACATGTTCAATAAATACAATCATGTAATACGTTATTTGCGGACGGATTTTATCATTTCGACACCTTGACTAATAACCGGCGTGAAGACTAAAGAACCATCTTTCGTTAGCCAAATAAACGACAACACTACCCGAATACTGCAATTCAATTGGCGTCAAACGTTATTTTTTACCAATCAATTGATAAGGTAGATCGCTTCTCAATGTCAGCAATTTCAGATAATGATGAGGAGACGGAGGTTGTATCGAGAAACTTGTGCGGTGTGGTTGATATTGGCTCCAATGGTATAAGATTCAGCATATCCTCGAAGGCAACGCATCATGCGAGGATAATGCCTTGTGTTTTCAAGGACAGAGTTGGAATTTCTCTTTTCGAAGTTCAATATGCTGCAAACTCTTTAGAGAAAGCTCCAATCCCCTCTGAAACTATCAAAGAAATATGTGCGGCCATGAAGAGATTTAAGCTTATATGTGAAGATTTTGGTGTTCCAGAATCGAGCGTAAGAGTAGTAGCAACGGAGGCTACTAGAGAAGCTTTGAATTCTCAAGTTTTCGTCGATGCGATATATGATTCTACTGGCTGGCAGGTGGAGCTACTGAAGAGGGAAGATGAAGGCAGAATAGGCGCGTATGGTGTAATTTCATCATTCAATATGGTAAGCGGTCTATATATGGATTTAGGTGGAGGCAGTACACAGATCTCTTGGATCAAATGTATTAATGGCGAAATTACTCAGTCAGCAAATCCAGTATCGCTACCGTATGGTGCAGGAGCCCTCTCTCGTAGGATGAAATTAGAAGATAAAAGGGCGTTGTTTTTGGAGATTAAGGAGGCATATGGCAGGGCGATGGAGACGATCGGAATACCGGAAGAGATGCTACTAGAGGCAAAGGAAAAGGGTGGATTTGACTTATACACTTGCGGTGGCGGCTTAAGAGGCATGGGTCACCTGCTTCTCTCGCGTTCCACAGATTATCCAATTCAAACAATCATCAATGGATTTTCGTGCTCTTATGAAGAATTTTCTGCTATGTGTGACTATTTGTTTTTAAAGGGCAAAAGGCCAGGTTTGAAAGACCGCAAGACTTTTAAGGTGTCCGACAGAAGAGCATCGCAACTTCCTGCTGTCGGTTTACTCATGAGTGCAGCCTTCGATTCTCTACCGCAAGTGAAAACAGTGCATTTCAGCGAGGGAGGTGTTAGAGAAGGTACACTTTATTCTATTTTACCAAGAGAAATCCGTGCTCAGGACCCTTTGATTATTGCATCAAGGCCCTACGCTCCACTCTTAGCAGACAAATATTTGCAATTGTTGAAAGAGGCGATTCCTGAAGGAGAAGTGCCAGAGATTACGTTCAAGAGAATTGCTCCCGCTCTCTGTAATCTGGCGTTTGTTCATGCCTCCTACCCAAAGGAATTGCAACCGACCGCTGCCTTGCATGTCGCCACAACCGGCATTATTGCTGGATGTCATGGTTTATCCCATAGGGCTAGAGCACTCGTTGGGATTGCTCTCTGTAGCAGATGGGGCGGAGATATACCAGAAGTTGAAGAACAATATATGCGCTCCCTGGAAGAAATAGTCATGCGTGATGGAAATAAGCTTGAAAGGAAAAGAATAATATGGTGGACTAAATATATTGGTACTATCATGTACGTCATTTGTGGTGTTCATCCGGGAGGAAATTTAAGAGATGGCGTCTTCAATTTCTGTATCTTAGAGAAAGATGAACCTACAGATCAGTTGACAAGCTTGACAATTGATGAAGCACTCTCCGCTCAATCAAATGATGCCAATGTCAACAGCGCAAACCGTGCAAAGCGTGAGTTTGAAGTCGTGGTGAAAATTAGCAAAGATGATTTAAAAACAAGTGCGTCAGTTCGTTCCAGAATCATAACCTTGCAGAAGAAGATAAGAAAACTTTCTCGTGGTAGCTCAGAGAAAGTCAAGATTAGTGTGCAGTTCTACGAGGGACAATGAAGACATGTATAGCAATGGATAGCAGCCCTTGATCATTGTCACATGAATTTATATTCAGCTACTATATAAGTGATGTTTCGTATGTAACGATGTTCCTTTAAAGATTTGGAAGGGTTTCTGTACATATTATTTGCCACCATTTGAACCTAACAAGATCCTATCAACAATCCAGGCATAGAGGATTGATTGTGCAACAATGGTTTCATTAGGAGATTTAATGAAAAGCCTTTGCGTGGCTTTCGAATCTAAGGATTTTGATAGCTGCGAAAAATTATTGACACCCATTAAAATTGATCTAATAAAGCACGATCTACTGCTTCCAGATCTACAGAGTGAAAATGAAGCGTATATCAATGATCTGAATGTTTCAAAAATGTTTCTGGAGATTGGAGCACTCGTTAATATTTACAGACTGGATTTCGATGCGTTTAAGAGTTATTTTGTTCAAGTGAGAGTGTACTATTTCGGAAACAATTCTAAGCTATCTGAGTCAGAAAACAAATCAAAGTTAATAAGCCTGTATTTATTAGTTCTACTTTCTGAAGGTGAAATTACGAAGTTTCATTCTGAATTAGAATACTTAGGAAAGCATGTTTCCAACCTGGAGGAAGATGAACTTTTATCATATCCAACTAAAGTGGAAAAATGGCTCATGGAAGGTTCATATCAAAAAGCTTGTGATTTATTGGAATCAAAATCCAAAATCCCAGAATTTGACATATTTACCGAAACATTGATGAATGCAATTAGGGATGAAATTGCTCGCAATGCAGAAATCGCATATAAAATCCTTCCACTAACAAATATAAAAGCTTTATTATTTTTCAATAGTGAAAAAGAATCCGAGAAGTTCGCATTAGAACGGGGTTGGAAGATCGTTAATGGATCCGTTATATTTGAGGAGGAAGAAAATACAGATCAGAAAAAGGAGACACAAAGCATAATCGAAAGGTCTCTTGATTATGCAATTAGTTTAGAAACTATCGTTTGATAAACAAAAAATCATCAGAGTAAAAAAATGAGAATTCAATCCTCAAATATTAGTGATTGTCCTGTAGTGGTAACATTTTTAGTTCTATCTTAAACATCTCAGTTGCTTTATAAAGTCTATCTCTAAATTAGAAAAACATATTTTTCACGTAGCATACAATATAAAAGTTTAAATAAAAGGTCATTAAAGGATTTCAATTCATGCGTCACATTCATTCAGAGTCTAGAGTACCAACAGATTTACCGGCAGCAAGTCTCTTTTGAGTTAAAGCAGCAATAATAGCTGCACCAGCACCTGAACCATCTTCAGAAGGAACAATCTTGATTGGGTAGTCCTTTGGATTGGTAACTTTCCAGTTGTAAATATCTCTCAAACCTTCAGCGGCTCTTTCTTTGAAACCAGGGTATCTGTTGAAGACGGAACCATCAGCAGCGATATGAGCGGTTTCATAATTTCTCTTTTGACAAATGGCAGCGATACCACACACAGATAATCTAGCAGATCTGGTACCGATCAATTCACAAAGACGTCTAATCAACTTACGTTCATGAATTGTGGTTTGAACACCTAATTCTTTGTTGAAAATGTCATCAGTATCTTCCAAATTCTCGAAAGGATCATCTTCGATTCTTGATGGGAAAGAGGTATCCATAATATATGGAGTCTTCAATTTGGTCAAATCTTGGTTTGCGAACATGAAACCCTGATCGTGCAAATCAAGTAAGACCAGACGAACTAGCTCACCCAAATAGTAGCCTGATGACATCTTTTCGAAAGCTTGTTGACCTGGTCTAGGAGATTGTTCATCGACCATGACATCATATTTGGTTCTTGGTAAGACAAGATGTTCGTTGTCAAAGGAACCATATTCACAGTTAATAGCCATCAAAGAATCTGACGTAATGTCTGAAGGTAATTTACCTTCAAGCTTTTCGATACCGCTGCAGACATCGTAATAAGCACCATTGACACCGGTACCAAAGATAACACCCATCTTAGTCTCAGAATCGGTGTACAAGGAGGCAACCAAAGTACCAGTGGTATCATTGATCAAAGCAACGACTTCGATTGGAAGCTGTTTCTTTTCCAATTGTTTTTGCAGCATTGGAACAACGTCCTTACCTTCAACACCTGGGATATCGAAACCCTTAGTCCATCTTTGCAGAATACCCTCTGTAATCTTACTTTGAGAACATGGGTATGAGAAAGTGAAACCCAATGGCAATTTTCCAGTAACACCTTCTGGGAATTGTTCCTTTAGGAAAGCATCCAAACACTCAGCAATGAAGCCCCACAATTCCTCGTGGTTTTGTGTGGTTCTCATAGCGTCAGGCAGTTTATACTTTGATTGGGTAGCGTCAAAAGTACGGTCACCACCTAGCTTGATCAAGACAACTCTCAGATTTGTACCACCCAAGTCGATGGCCAAGTAGTCACCTGACTCTTTACCGGTTGGGTACTCCATGACCCAACCTGGAATCATAGGGATGTTACCACCCTTCTTACTCAGACCCTTGTTCAATTCGGTAATGAAGTGCTTGACAACGGCTCTCAACTTTTCAGGCTGAACGCCGAAGATGACCTCCAAACCGTGAATTTGTTCCATCAAATCCTTTGGAATGTCGGCCATAGAGCCCTTTCTGGCTGGTGGTTTCTTTGGACCTAAATGAACCATACTGTGCTAATGTTATCTATACTCTAGTTCTTGTTGAATTGAAGCAACAAACGTGATCAATTCTCTGTGTGCTCTTCTAATGAAAGACTGAAAAACTGCACAGGCCAAAGACGTGAATTGCACCAAGAAAAGACAAGTACCCCTGTATTTATATATCAGCCCATGTTTCTTCCCATGAACGACCAGAGAGCGTACAGAGAGCGTACAGAGTGTCCACAAGATCGAAGACGAAAAAAACGATCGAAACATGAGCTTTTCCACGATGAAAGAGAGCGTTCCACTTTTCTTTTCGCCGCCAGCAGAAAGGAAGGGGCATCAATTGCAAGATCGTCAAACAGCCCAACTGCCGAACAGCAGTCTCTAGCGCGCAGATCAGCTTCCTATCTTTTACTGTTTCCAAGGTACAATTCCTCCTGAAAAAAAGTCCATCTAGCGCTGAAAATCGCGTGGTTGAGCCATAAAGAGAAAAACGATAACGTGGTGGACAAAAAAACGAAAAATATCACGAAACGGGGAAAAAAGGAAAAGGGGCAGGAACAACATAGGAAAAAGGAAAAAATCGGAAAATTCGGAAAAACTGGGCGGGACCGACCAGCATGGGGCATAATTGGCTCGCAGAGGAAAAACCTTGGGGCCAACACACCTGTTGGCTTTTGCATACGGGTGCGCTCTTGGGCGAGCTTGACCAAGTTTAACCCTGGGGTGCGTGACGTGGTGTCGTAAAGCTGAAAGTGTTTCCCCGTGGGGAAACACTTCGACAAATGAGACCATTACTTGACAACAGCTGCATGTGGCACGGAAAAACTACCCAAAGTGAGGGGCAAGGTTTATCTACAGGATGCCGTCACTCCCCGCCACTTCCACGCTGTCCACGCAGAGGCCTCCGCCGCAGGTACGCCGTGTGAACCCGGCCCAGCTATTCGTTTCGGGTTCTATAAGATACTGCCAACCGATCTACCCCAGGAATTTATGCCTCAAGTTGGAAGGTGGGGCCTGCGTAAGGTGGGGGCGAGGGGGCTACCGTTGTGCAGTTTGGGCTATTTGTCTGTCCACCCGCATGCCAGAAATAGCCCCTCAATGGGCCGGTGTGCCAACGCGTCACCCGAGCGTTTATTTGCTTCCACGGTTACCCTCGCTTGCGCTTGCTCGCGACGGGTTTAGGTAGCGTCCCCGACGAAAGAGTGGAAAAACCGATGAAGCTCACCGCCCGTCGTTCCTAGTGCTACCCCACAGATATGCATCCCACGCCCATACCACCCCAGGACACAGGAAAACCCGTCACATTTCTGAATTCGAGTTTTACGAAGTAACAGGAACCTTTTGGCATGTTTCTTGACGCCCGGTTCCCGCAAACAAGTTGCTTGTTTGCTGAGCAGACCTTTTGTCTCTCTCGAGTACCACTTTTAGTAAGCACATTGCGATATATAATCTGCCTTTGCCTACATTTAGCTTGCGGTAGACACCGCAGAACCAGCGAGGTGAAGTCGAGTACGGTCCGCCGAACCCCCGGATGGAGCAGTAGCTGCGAAAGAGCCGCTCTCTGCGTGAGCCTGGGGCGTGTGTGAGCTGAGGCCTGTGTGCCGGGGAAGTGCCTGTCCGGTGTCCGGTGTCCGGACTCTTCGTGAGATGTGATGGTGTGTGGGTGTCCGTGGGCCGCGGCCCCGTGCTGCTCGCGACGGAAATACGACGGACGTCCCAGCGCCCTGTCACCCGCTACGAGCGCGTGCGAACGCGCTGCGACTCCGTGCTCCAAAAAGCGGCTTACGGCCGCTTTTCCAGAACACTCGCTGACGATTTCCGCATAGCAACACGCACTTAGTCATTTTCTGATCAATGAACGTCACCGTTGGCGCACAGCACCTCGGCAAAGCAACTCGCAAATGGCTGTTTTCCGCGCTCGTGCTGTCTTATTGTGGCCATCGTATCCTGTGAGGATTCAGTCTTTTAGCTGCTCGCCGTCCCGCTGACAGCCTTACGGTCGCACCGAAACAATCGAAACTCATTGTTCTTTCTGCATGGTTCTTTTCAAATGCTGTTGCCATGGTCCTCCTTCTAGTTTTCAATTAATGCAATAATTCTCTTCCGTTCTACGGCCGTCGAGGTCTCTAAACGGAAATTGGCTTAGCAGATGGACGTTTGAAGGGTATAGGTGAGCCCTTCTCGTTGAGTTGGTTAGAGTGGCTCTTGATGATTACAAATCAGGGCAGTTGAAGCTCAATCAAGATACGACGGATCGAAGCGTGGCAAAGTGGTATAAATAAGAGACGTCGGGAGTTCAGTTTGGTGCTGTCAGGTTCAGGTTCGTTCTCAGCAGTGCAGTAAGCTAATCGGGACAGTTGAGACCATTGAAGTTGTCTCGCGCAAAAAAGACCTGGGAACGATGTACACGGATGCGTTCAGAAACACATTTTTCGTGGATTTTTTGGAATTTTTCGGTCTAACGAAGACCTTCAAAGATATAAACAATGTCAGGCCCAGTTTGAGGAAAAGCGAGGGCTCGAACTATGATGCAGAACGGGCTACGTACAACAGCGATGGGAGCGCGAATTCACACGAGGTGTCCAGCGAAGTGGTGGGGGAGAAAGAGTCGGCAGATAAGAACAGTGTCCCTCAGCCAGAAGAGAAGGATCCGTTCCTGGTGGAGTACAGTGGAGAGGATGATCCAGAACATCCGCTCAATTGGAGCGTGGGGAAAAGGGCTTTGACGGTTGCGGAGGTGTTTGTTTTGTCCTGTGTCACGTATATGGGCTCCTCTATCTACACTCCTGGGCAGGAACAAATTCAACAGGAGTTCCATGTCGGACATGTGGTTGGCACGTTGAATCTTTCGATGTATGTTCTAGGCTACGGTCTGGGACCGATTATTTTTTCACCACTCTCAGAGTTTGCCACAATTGGTCGTCAGCAGCTCTACATTTGGACGTTATTTGGCTATACGATGTTACAAGTCGGATGTGCTCTTGTGAATAACATTGCCGGCCTGGTCATTTTGAGGTTTATTACCGGCATTCTTTGCTCCCCTTCGTTGTCGACAGGGGGTGCTACCATTGGGGACATAGTTGCGCCAAATTACGTTCCAGCATTCATGGGTGTCTGGTCTATCGGCACGGTTTGCGCGCCAATCATTGGACCTTTGCTGGGTGCCTCTATGGTGGTCGCCGAAGATTGGAGATTTATCTTTTGGCTTTTGATGTGGTTAAGTAGTCTCACTTTGATTGTTTTGGTGTTCTTTTTCCCTGAGACGAGTAATGAAAACATTTTATACCGCAGAGCAGTAAGACTGAGAAAGTTGACAGGTGACAATAGATACTATACTTTGAAAGAGAGAGAAGAGAGCAAATTGAGTTTCAAAGAATTTATATTTACTGCCCTCTATAGGCCTTTTGAGATGATTATCAAGGACCCAATCGTTTTAGCCCTTGATTTGTACATTGCTCTTTGTTACGGTACATTTTATCTTTTCTTTGAGGCTTTCCCCATAGTGTTTGTTGGTATCTATAACTTCACCTTAATTGAAATGGGCCTAGCATTTTTGGGATTCTGTGTTGGCTGCATAATCGCGTACGCAGTTTGTATGCTATTTTTAGTGAAAGTCGTTGGCAAGCAATTTCAAGATGGAACTTTCACGCCAGAAACTTTTATGCAACTAGCAATGGGTGTTTGTTGGAGTTTGCCGTTATCGCTATTTTTATTTGGATGGACTGCCTCTGTTCATTGGATTTTGCCTATAATTTCGGAGATATTTTTTATTCTTTGTGTCTTCAATCTTTTCCAAGCTACATTTTCATATTTGGCGGTTTCATATCCAAAATATATGGCATCTGTTTTTGCTGGCAATGGTCTCATGCGTGCTGGTTTCGCTTGCGCTTTCCCCCTATTTGGCAGAGCCATGTACAACAATTTAGCTATTGATGGTTATCCAGTTGCCTGGGGTTCATCGTTGTTAGGGTTCGTTTCTATTGGTCTAGCGGTTATTCCATTCGCCCTTTACAAATACGGTCCATACTTGCGTAGTAAATCCACTTTCTCTGGTTAGTATTTACAAAAAAGAGTAGTTGGTCAGATCCATATATATACCGCTTAGAGATACACTTTTGAGACCAGCAATACTTTATTTGCCTCGTATGATTTCTTTTTTACGATAGATTTAATTATTGAGAGTTTGCATTTTTCCTTCCTTTACACATTTTTAATATAAATACAAAGAACGACATTTTGTTAGAAAAAATATTTTGATCAGCTCTTCTTAAGAGCTGATACCTTCGGACCTGCGGAATCTGCTCGCATGGTCTGAAGTGTGGTAATTACTTCAGCCAAGAAAGTTGCCAGGTTTTGATCACGAAACAATTTCTTATAGTAGTTGTGATATACGCTTGGGTCCTGGTAACCTGGCACACTCCAACTAGTTTACTTATTTTCTTTTCACAATGTTGTTCCCTTCTATCGCAGTGTACTAGCGAAAACCTTTTTCTCTCCCAAATCATGAATCATTTCATTATTCTTAAATTCTATACCGATATATAAAAATATAGATATAAAGAGTGTGAAAAAGCACTTGCAACCATTACTTGTATATTATTGACATTGATGTTAGCGAAATTAGACTTTTTCAACAAACTCGACCGTTGCTTTGTCGACACCAGGTTCCAGGGAGTTGTTTTCATTTGATGACTCTTTTTCAACTGGAATTGGTGCCAAATTCAAGTATCTATTAGTTGGTACAAATCCTCTCGATTTACGAGCATCATTAACGGTATCGTATAATTCATCAATTTCTTCCAAAGTAAGACCCTTTGTCTCATAAACGAAGAAGTAAACGAATATAATACAAAGGAAAGTACAACCACCCCAAATGAAGAAAACTTTTGATCTCAAATTTGCTCTATCTTCATCCACTAAATAGGGTGTAATGAAAGCAATAACAAAATTGAATAACCAATTGGAGCCCGCGCAAATTGCAACGGATTTACCTCTTACCCTTAATGGATAAATTTCACCAACAACAACCCAAGCCAATGGACCCCAGGTTGCAGCAAATGATGCAATAAAAGTACATGAGAAAGCAATCAGCGTTTTATTAGCAGCATGGCTATCAGGAATTGCAGTACCAATAATAGCAACTAAAAATTCACTTACGCACATACCAATAGCACCCCATAGTAATAAATTCCTTCTACCAGCAATTTCCACCAATGCTATACCAGGAACTGTAAAAACGACATTAACAATATTCATAATAAGTTGAATAATAAATGGATTACTGATACCTGAAGTTTTGAAAAATTGAACACCATAATAGAAAATGAAGTTAATACCAGTTAATTGTTGTAAACCTTGAATTGCAATGCCTGTCATAATCCGTTTCAATTGATGATTCGCTGGTTTAAAGCAGTCTAGAATAGAGGTATCACCAAATGATCTTTCATACTCATAATTAGCTATTATTTCTTCCAATTCTTCTTCAATATATTTATCATCTGGTCGTAAGCCTCTTAACTTACTTAAGGAAGCACGAGCGGCCTCATGTTTGCCTTTTTTGACGTAGAATCTTGGAGTGTCAGGCAAAAAGGCCATACCGACGAATAAAATAATGGCCCATAATAATTGCAAAGCAATTGGAATTCTATACGATCCACTGTCATTTCTTCTCTGTGTACCCTCATTCACGCAAGATGCTAAAAGTAGACCAAGTGTTATAGCCCACTGATAACAGGAGACCACCGCACCTCTGATCCATTTTGGCGCTGCTTCCGATTGATACAAAGGAACAATGGAGGATAGTACACCAACACCAAGTCCCGCAATCACTCTGCCTACAATTAACAGAGTCTGGGTTGTTGCAGCAGTTTGAAGAATGACACCCACACAAAAGATAATACAAGAAATGAATAAACCATACCTCCTACCCAAGGTGTCTGAAGCCAACGGAGCAGAGATCGCACCAACAAAAGTACCGGCAGAAAGAATAGAAGTGATCAATGAGGTTTCACTTGCAGTGAATCCTCCGGTGGAAGTGAACGTTTGTTTCACATAATCCATGGTCAACACACCCGAGATGGTGCCTGTATCGTAACCGAACAGAATACCACCAAAGGCCACGAACATACCGACAAATATTGCGCGCGCTTTTGAGCCTCGGATGTCGTCATCAGCCTCAAACAAGTACTGTAGAATACCCATTTGTGTTTCGTTTCAGCCTGCTTTTCCTTTCAAGAGTAGAATATAATACTCTCACTTCTCCTAGAGTGCGTTGAATTTCAAACACTCTCGATGATAATTATGTCTTTCTCTAACCAAACAGAACCACCACCAGGACGATCCGAAAGACAGAGAGGAATATTCGGTGACTTTAAATACCCTTTCGAAGCCAGAATCGAGAGTAAACTGACGCGAACTGGATTGAATTGGCGCGAAGAGACATGGCCTGGAAAACCCCACTTTTGCCGCTACTCAATGTGCTCAACAGAGCACAATTCAACCTCAACAACCATTCCACCAGAGGAATTGCACTTCCGTACGGTCCAAACGGGGCTTCACTAATAAAAAATGTATATGATGCACACTGTGAGGAAAATCTATCAGTCCCAATCAGGAATGTCCTGAAAAGTTAATGTACCAAATTGTAGATTTTCTTTCCATTTCATGACAATACCATAGAAATCATTTCCAATTGGAGTATACGAGGAAAAAAAGTTGGGGTAATTTTTGCATAAGCATTCTTTGAATAATCCGATATGGCTATTTGAGATCTCTCCCTCAACAACGCCGCAGATGATGGAAAATATTTAGTCCGGCCAGCACATCCTTCCCCACAAAAATAAAACATTTTTGCGGCATGGTCCGCCGCATCGGACAATGACGCGGGGTCCACAAAATGTCGCTGTCGAACAGGAACAACGCCGCATTTGGTGGCGTTTTGTCGCATTTGTTCGGCCCTGACGCAATCTTTAATGAGACGAGTGACAGAATTACCTAATCGGGAATGTGCAACTATTAAGATCCCCCCCCCCCGCATCAATTGACGCCCCCTCTCTGGCTGGTTCGACATTTGCTTTAGTGTGTGTGCCAAAGCACACACTATACTGGCAAGCGGGCAAGAGGAACTTACCGCATGAGGTATTTGTGGAGAAACCCCGTCGAAACTCACGGATGAAACGAAGAGTTCGGTCTTTCTTCTGTCGTGTCCCTGCGTCGTTGAGCCATTGTGGTTCTTCGTCCTTTGCAATTGGTTCCTGTCATGTTTTACCGCCCATGATCGCCGTTGGTGACCCCACATGGTGCATGTTGAGCAAAACAGAGCAGGCTTGAGCAGGATTGACCGTAACTGGGCATAATTGACGCCATAGAATGCCAGTCTTTCCGCCTCCCCCACTTTCGCTCCACGGCCTCTCCCGCGACCGTGCAATGTTGGAGACACCAACTGCTGGCGAGACACGCCCTTCTTAGTCCGTCCAAGAGCCGACCCCATCCCCGTCCCTGCCTCACAAAGCCAGCTTTTGTCGGTTCGTGCGGGACGACATTTCGAAGGCGGTCACAATGGCGCTCTGACGTTATGGCGGTTATATGTAAACAGCCATCGATCGAGTTGGTTTTCCCTGTCGTCGAGGCAGGTCACGATGCGTGGTCCTGAGCATGCCTCTTTGGCCCGGGCGACTTGGGCTCACGCCGGACTAGGGGCAGCAATGATTCCGCCCAAAACGTACTCTCGCGGGTACTCCGAAGCAGACGCGTGCGCGAAACAGTCGCCCGGTCCACGCAACGTTAGGGCAGCGATGGCACCGCATTCTCCTTGCATGCGCACTTCACATCCGCCAGAGCGACCACCGTGTTTGTCGCGATCCACTTTCTTTCAGTCCTCCAGTTCTCTGACAGCGGGCTTTATGCGTACCTTTCGATGGTATTCTTCGCAAACACGGAGGCGAACATTGCCAGCAGGTTCAAACGTCTGCGATCCGTTCGAGAAAGAACATTCCCCTGGTTCACTCGCTGAGCGACATCTGTATATATAGCTAGTCCGTAAACTTGCGGTTTTTCCGCTTCGTATGGCCGATTCGCTGAGCCAGATCGCCCGGGACCTCGCCGGTGTTATCCCACGCACCACGGCAGTGTATCTCCGCTCGCATCAAAGCAAGGGTTCCGGGGACCGCCCAACAAGAGCAGGGTCAGTTGGTGAAGGTGCTATGCAAGAGGGTCCTGGAGAGGACCGTACGTAAGATCACCACAGGCTGAGACATCAAATGCAGCATGATATGCAGGACGAAGTGTAACAGGAGAGGCGGGAGACCGCGAAGGGTGAACACATGGGGATGATCGTACAATTGATGAGTTGCAAACTGGCGCGAAAGCTCGTTCTGCCATTTTAGGCAGTGGGTGCCCATAGCGGTAGCTCCATAATTATGCGAAGTCCGGCGCTAGTCAGGAGAAATATCAACAGTCAGCATTCGTTGAGCTAAGCAGAGAAGACAGCAGGTGGAGTTGAGGACAGAATGTCACGTGATGTCCCCAAAAGCCACTCGAAGCTCAAGAAACTGTAGGAAATCCTTGCAGAAATCAGTAGAGGTCAATGCGCAGCTCTGGCATGGAGGGTCTTTCTAAGCGAAGAGCATTTCGATCGTGGACGCATATTGTCTACAAGTCTTGGCAAGAGCACAGGCATCATTATTCCACACTCTAAACAACGCGGTGAACTGTCCACGCGTGGCGAAACAGAGATCGAATTACTGACACCTTTCGTGTTAAACCTCTTGTGCACTGTGTAACTCTTTCATTTCCTTCACTGTAACAATTGTATAGACATCGAACAAAAAATTCGCATGGTAGGCTGGCCCATACAAGCGGACCGGCTTTTACCTTCATGCTCCCCAAATTTGCGATTGCTTCGCGAGAGTATGATCGCTCTTGGAACAGAGTGTTGGGTAACCATTTGAATTGATTTTAAAGATATACAACAGATGTATCCTTTAATCTTGTTAATGTCTCTAACAATTGCAAGAAAACTTATCGCGGGTTCAGCAGTCCGTTCTGATCATGCTTGATCTGCAGGAAGTTGTCACTTGCTCATCATCATGTGTATCATCATAAACACCAAAAGAACGGATAGTGCTTATAAATGCTAGTTGACTGGTTGTAAAGTTGGGAGACCAATAATTCAATTTTACATATTGTCAGACACACTATGTTTTTTTTTCATGGACAACATGTATTTTTGTGCAATCTGGTAACTAATATGGTAAAAGAAGAAGTAATCGTAAAAAAAACAACACTTACTATTGAATAAAAAAAGAAGTAAATCCAACGCTGCACAACATAAAACAAGAACGTAATTATTCGAAGCTATAGGAAATTAGCTTGGTATAGTGTGTATTTTTCGAGGGAGATGACACAAAGCAAAACAGCTTGTCCAACAGGAGCGTTTCGGATGAGATATCGATACTCACAAGGTGATAATCTTGAAAGTAAAGTTATGATGGATTGTGCCGGGAACAGTCCATTTGATCTATCATAAAACTTCTTGCGAACTATTTACTGCTGAACATTTCTATAAAGGATTCAAATTTCGAAGATTATAATTTGCGATCCCAGTAACTCTCCGTACCTAAAGTTTTTGACACGACTTTCATGATAGAAACAAGCTTCTCTTCCTGCAGCTTCTTGCAGACAATCTGCACAGCTGCAGCGCCACCATCGACTTCTTCTGCGTCAAACAGATCGTATGTGAGCTTGTCTGCATCATTGCGTGGCTTGTACAAAGTGTCCTTCACATCGCAAGACTTATCCGCTCTAGTCACAGGAATTGTACCGGCTGCCCAATCTAGCGCATTAAAAACGGCAGTATAGCCAATATATGTAAATTTGCCAATGCCAACGCCCGAGTACGGAGAAACTGGCATAACAATCGCATCAATAGGACGGTTACAAGCCGTTTTCGAAGCTGTGGAGTTCCATTGCTCCAAATACTCTTTGCAGAGTTTCGTACGTTCACTGTGAAGGTCCCATAGTGCTGACACACTCATTTCTTTAGCAGTATTGTACATCTTCATATATGGAAAAAAAGGTTCCCCTGTTAAATTTGCATACTCTTTGCAGTGTTTTCCTCCATCACTCAAGAAGAATTCTCCAACGATATCAGTGAGCCTCTTGTGATGCAACGGGTTCCATTCAATAACCTCATGACCAGCTTCTTTCAAACTTTTCACGGTCATATCAACTGCTCGAGAAATCGCGGGATAAGGCTTCACAACACCATCATCTTTCAACACGGCGAATATCAGCTTTTCAGGGAGCTCGACTTCTCTCCATGGCAATTCAAGACATTTTGGGTCCGTAAGCCAGGGTTTACCTTCATTTACTACAGTTTTACAATATAATTCAAGACTCGTAAGGGTAGTCGAAATAGGCCCATTAACACTCGCAACCGATTCGAGACCAGGAAGACCCGAGCGGCTTCCTAGAGTGGGGAATCTACCTGATGAAGGTCTCAAAGTGAAAAGGTTCTGCATTGAGGCTGGGATTCTCAGAGAACCTCCGATATCAGATCCTATGCCGCAATAACAACGACCTAATAGTGCTCCCAATGCACACTCACCTCCGGAGCTCCCTCCACTGGTAAGATTTCTATTGAAGGGATTAGAGGTATTCCCAAAAATGTAGTTGGTCGATTCCGGCATCATCATAGCAACCGGCACATTAGTTTTAAAGGAAAAAACAGCTCCCGCATTTCTTAAAAGAGAAACAAGACAACTGTCCTCATTGAATTCTTCTGGATTGAATGCAAAACCAACAAAACCAATCGTAGTTGCTTGTCCCTTCACATTCAAATTGTCTTTCAGAGAGATTGGTAAACCATGTAACGGACCCACAAGCTTCCCCGTTTTTTCATATATATCGTCCAACTCCTTTGCTCTTGCTAGACCTTCCTCGAAGAAAACCTCACTCAAACAGTTCACAAGCTGATGCGCGATGGAAGCTCGATGACAGTATGCTGACGTGACCTCAAAAGCTGACCATGTTTTTGATTGAATTTGCTTTGCGATGCTAGGTAAGTCACTTTCTGTTATTTCAATTTCACGTGAACTCAAGAAGCCACATTCTATTGGCCACGATAAAACATCTTTAACATCCGATCCCGGAAGCTCATCTTCCGGAATTAGCCATTCTTTTTTGAATTTCGTGTCCCTGAGACATCTCTTTTTCTCAGCAATATCTAAGTATGATTGAATAGTCATTTTTTTGTTGAGGATTTGCTAGAGGGCCATGATGATGAACGTTTGAAAATGACACTGTACTTAAATACACAAATAAGTCTCTATTTTTTGGTAGTGCTGAATGATTGTCCAAGTTTTCAGGCGGCGCTTAGATTCCGAGATTAGAAATCTTCACAGCCTTCCGAAATTCTCTATAACCCAATGAATCCACATTTCCTAGGTGTTTCTTTTCGTAACAACCCGTGGTTTCTGAATAAATCCGTAAGCCTGTTATCTTATCTTACCAGCTCAATTATAGAAACTTTCCGTGACAACGTGCTCGCTACCTGACCGATTTTCTACCGACTACCTGCTTGTTATTAAAAGATAAGCAACTGCAAAATTTACGACAAAACGTTATCTCTTTTTGTTTCATCCCTTTCTCATGCTCATCTAGTTATCACCACAGAGAGGAAACTCATCACCGAGGATATCTTTCGAGGATAGTGTCGATGGCGTTCTTCATTTTTCTTTTGCTTATTCTTGTGACAGCTTCCATTCATGCCTATCTTAATTGATGAGTAACCATCATATATAAATACAGGCCTGATCGAGATGTAGACCTGAAATTGCTCGCAAAAACTGGTACATTTATTGCACCTGATAAGAAGAAAAGTACCCAGGAATTCATTGATCAGACAGCAATCCGCAGAAATGTCGGTATATCAAGAAAACTGTGAGTCAGATTTTGGAGAAAAGTCATCTGTCAATGCTGACTCGTCAGTAGCAGAATTCTCTTCTTTATCATGGCCTTCAAAGATTAAAGCTGTGCTGTGGGGTAATCCACCGAAAGATTTGCTTGAGAGAAAGCTGCTTTTGAAGATAGACATTTTAGTGATGTCATTCGTTTGCTTGAATTATTGGATTAACTATGTCGATCGATCCAATGTGGCAAACGCCTACGTTTCAGGTATGAGAGGCGATCTAGGAATGACAGGTGATGATTTTAACATTATTAATACCGTGTTCACCGTGGGTTATGTCGTTTCTATGATTCCCAATAATATCATGATACTTAAAGTTTCACCACGCTACTGGTTATCATTCTGCTGCTTCGCTTGGGCTTTGCTGACTTTGGGTTTATACAAGGTTACATCGTATAAGCAGATCTGCGTCATTAGATTCTTCCAAGCGTGTTTTGAGAGTTCCACCTTCGCTGGTACCCACCTCATACTAGGTTCATGGTACAAAGAGCATGAAATCAATACAAGAAGTGCGACATTTACCAGCAGTGGATTAATAGGCATAATTTTCTCAGGATTTATGCAAGGATCAATTTATTCCACAATGAATGGCAAAAGAGGATTGGAGGGTTGGAGATGGCTTTTTATAATTGATTTCATTATCACCATTCCTATCTGTGTCTATGGTTTTTTCTGCTTTCCTGGTACTCCGGAAAACAGCAAGCCCTCTTTTTTCTTTTCCGAGGAGGAGCTTAAGTTGGCTAAAGCCAGATTACCTCCCAGAAAGAAGACAAAGCTGGATCTTTCCGTCTTCAAGCGAGTGATGGGAGGGTGGCATTGGTGGTTGTTCAGTCTGTTATGGGTCCTCGGTGGTGAAAATGAGTCCTTTGGTTCAAACTCGTTGTTTGCTCTTTGGTTAAGCTTTAATAATTATACTATCGCGCAAAGAAACCACTATCCTATGGGTGTATACGGAGTCGGTATTGTTGCAACATATTCTGCAGCCTTATATCTTGATCGTACCGGGGGTAAAAAACATTGGCTGATTGCCGTTATTATTAGTGTGATCCTTGTAGTTGTGTCTATTATGACCTTGGCGTCTCCACTTAGGGATGGTGTGATATTTGCAGCTCAATATCTTTCCGGTGTTTCGTATTCTGGTCAGGCGATCTTTTTCGCTTGGGCCAACTTGGCCTGCAAAAATGACATCGAGGAAAGGGCAATCGTGTTGGCATCAATGAATATGTTTTCAGGGGCTGTTAATGCTTGGTGGTCATTACTGTTTTACTCTGCTACAACAGTACCAAGATTCAGGAGGGGCTGTTATGCCATGATTGCTACGACGGTTTCTTCCGCCATCGTGGCTGTTGTTATGAGACAATTGCAAAAGAGAGACGGAAAATTGAAGGCAGCAGATGAGGAAACCACTAGAGGTACTGTAAGTTATATAGATGGGATCGAAACTCCCGAGGAAGTAAAGGATGATATTAAAATCCATTGAATCTGCTGAGCGGCTTTAAAAGACCAATCCAACTTTTGTTTAAATAGATGTTCAATTTTAAGTTTTTTTAACTTTTCGGGATGGAAGGCTTTCTTAAAGGCCCGAACTATCTCAAAAAGAGGTGTTTCTCTTTTAAAGGCATTCATAAGCTTCGAGTGCACCATTCATCTAGAGATTGCGTTCCACGAAAGTCAATAATGGGATGGGGGGACTTCATTGCAGGAAGTGTTTTTCCAGTTTGAAAAATCGTGAGTAGCCAAATATAAGCAATTGTTTCATGCGACCTGCGGGACCATTCGACGCCTAGGCTCTTTGAGTTTTTCCCATGTCAAATACTACTCCAAGCAACTCAACCAATGCCTTCCCAAACCAGTCTTTTTGTGACTTCACCACAGTTCTACTTGGTGATACTCTTGGAAACATTATGCTCCGCTTACATTTCAGTCCACAATAAAGGAAGAATATTTGAAGAGATAATAATTGGGCTTGCAGAATTTTGCTGATTAGTTTTTGATCAGTCTTTTTATAACCCTCATCCGGATTCTCACTTCGACTAATATTTGGATTTAACTGGGAGAAACGAGATTATTTTCTTGATCTCCCGACGACCTGTGGTTGATTTGCAAAAATTGCTTTGATTTGCATAAAGACCAAGAGTTACTTGTAATTTGATGTATCTAAAAAGCTGTGCCGCAAAATAGACACGGCGCAAAATACTTTATCGAGTTATAAAATAAAGAATTGATAAATATCCTTCAGTAAGCGTATCTGAAATAACGATTTTCGAAGTCAGTTTTATCCTTGAAGCCATTAATGATACCCTCTCTTTCCATTTCTGGAGTAAGTGGCCCTTTAGAATTCCTGCTTTTGTTTCTGAAGAACATAAGCGCGAAGTAAATTATACTGAGAAACATCATTCCTCCGTAGGAGCCAATCAAGCCCTTCATACCAGAAATATATTTTGGAGCCTCGTTGGCATACATGATTTTTGAACCGACGATATTGCCAGACGTGTACATAAGAAACCACATTATTTTTGCTGTTGAATGCTTCGATGAACCTGCGATCGTGGCATTCATTAAAACCCAACACATAATTACTGGTCCACCGATGATGTATAACAACCAACAACATCCCACAAGAGCCCATTTATGTTCAAGAGGGATTAAATGAATGCCAATCAGACCTGCAAGCGTTGGTATGCACAATAGAAAAAGTAAAATTGTGCGAATGTTTTTTTTAGTCGTGATTGCAATCAATCCAGCCGCAAAGACGCAGACAAACTCAATGGCACCTGTTGGTAATTGTAGCAATGTTGCATTCAAACCTGAAAAGCCAAAACCCCTGATCAATGATGAGATGAAATTCGATGTTCCGCCATTTACAACACCACACCCTAAACCAATGATAGCCAGGATCCAAACATTTAAATCTTTGAGTGCTTCATATGTCTGATAAATCTTGAATTTGGTGTCTTTGATACCCATTTGATTTTTGGAGACACGCTTAATAACCTTCAGCTTTTCTTCATGATTCAAAAATCTTGCATTAGCTGGAGAATCAGGAGCGAGGTACAAAAATACTAGCGCCCATGCAAAGTTTATCAGACCTATAACGAGGAAAATCAACTTCCATGGTCTCAACGTAGTGTTGGTAGAATGACCCAAACCGTAAGCCAACAGAGCTCCGACCATTGTAGCAACACCATTCATGGATAAAAACGTACACATTCTGAACGGCTGTTCTCTCTTGTTATAGAACATACCACACATCATCATGTTAGATGGCGAAATGGATGCTTCCATAACACCAAGTAAAAACCTTAATGCCATCATGTCTGCATAATTTCTTGCTCCTACATGAGCAATAAGAAGGATCGCCCAAATTACTAGTGCACACCCTGTGTATTTCGCTACAGGCACCCTTTGGATCACCCAAATAGTAGGGATACAACCTACCAAGTAACCTGCGTTAAAAATAGCAGCAATATCACCATAATCACCGCCCGTTAGATGGAGATCTTCTCTCAGAGAATAGGCGGATGCGTAATTCAATGAAAGCTTGTCCAAGAACTGAAGCATGTACGTGCAACACAAGATTGGAAGCATCCACCTGTCTATTTTTCTTCTAATCTTTGCATAGTCTTCATCGTCCCTCTCCAGATCCTCCTCTATTATCTCTTCAAAGAGATCAGCACCAACTATACGTGATTTGTCTACACCTTCCAGCGACGCTACTGCTTCAAGGGGATCTGAAGATACTTCCACATTCCCAACAGAAATATCAATTGACTCTTTCTGTTCGCGAGTCTCTTTACTGCTATTAACAGACATATTTGTAGTACTTTTCACTGTTGGATTATTCCTTACAGGTAAAACTTTTGGAAGGATTACTTGGTCACAGGAATGTGTTCCTTATATATGTGAAAGGGTTCATTGTCGCAATTCTACAGCTCGATGCTCTTGATGCCAATGAATACACTGCTGATTATGAATTCCATATCGATAGATCACGTTGCAGTGGCCGCAGATAGAAATTTATTGCAATGTATTGATATCGGGATCCAAGCGCAGCGCTGCAACCGCGCTAACCAAGAAGTTTTCCCGCGGTGTCTCTACGAGTAAAAATTTAATGGATAAAGTGGTAAGGGATGATAACAATCTGCGATAAGCCTTACTATTGCAACGAAGACCCGCCATGC
Source organism: Zygotorulaspora mrakii (assembly GCF_013402915.1). Taxonomy (NCBI): domain Eukaryota; kingdom Fungi; phylum Ascomycota; class Saccharomycetes; order Saccharomycetales; family Saccharomycetaceae; genus Zygotorulaspora; species Zygotorulaspora mrakii. The sequence goes on from NC_050725.1 coordinate 1,044,318, forward strand.
AGGTATGTTTAATAGAGGTCCAGTGAGAATGGTGATTAATTTGAAATTAGGTTTGTCTAAGCGATGATTTACAGTTCAGTTTATCTTGTCACTGATAATTGTTGATAGCAGGTTTGACATTCCACTATCGGTGCTGCATCAGCCGTCCTTTTTACCGCGCAAATCCTATCTTGTGAGCCTGCAGCATGTTGCAACCGCGCGAATGATCCTTAATTCAGCACCATTACTGGCGCGTGCAGCTTTTAGATCGAACCCTTGTTTTACTCATCATTTTGCCATGATAAGTTGAGATAATCCAAAGTCCTCGAACTTGGAGATGAGAATGTCAGGTACCAGAAACTGCAAAAGATGAAGACAAATTTCGAGGTGAAACGAGGGACCTACTGGGAAAATTGATCAGGTCAATCAGATTGTTGAAGATATGTATATAGCAAAAAGCGACCTATTGAAACAAAGGGGGGCACAGATTTCTTCCCCGTAGGCGCTTGGGCGTGGCCCAGATAAGCTCAACTGGCACGAGCCGGTACTTCTAAACAAGACAGGCGACCCAACGAGAAAGGACACTGGTGTCGCATTATAAATGCCAAACTGCGATTTGTTTAAGGCTACTGACGTAACGTGCACCAAGGCGCATACTTTCAGATACGTCGAGTATCAACTTCTTTGCGAACGGTTGAGAAAAGTAGAGCGCATGGCGCGGTAGTGGGTAGGTCACAAGCAGAGGATCCTACATGCAGGGAGCTCGCTTTCCTTGCACATTGATCAGGCAATGGTAATGCAAAGACTCTACTTCACATGACCAGAAATAGGATGCACGACCAAAAACAGTGACTTTGAACTAAAAGTTGTGAGCTGCCGTGTCGCGAGCCGTATGAAGACTAAACAGAGCTCTGAAACATGAAAAGTGGCACGTCCGAAACGGAACAACAGTTGAAACAGGCCTGGGAGTGACTTCAAAGAACAAGTGTTGACTTTCTTTGGCATATGAGAAAGAGAGCAATCCCAAGCTGCGAGTGCTTCAAGCTAATTTAGGAAAAACACTGTTCCTACTGTTTGATCCCAAGCTGTGTGTGAGCGAATCGGGAGATTGGCCCGCTCGCTGTGGCATTGCAATAGACCCTCAATGCGTCTACATAGCTCGTTGAAGCAGTGTCGAAACGTTACAACAACATTCTCTATTAGAAAAAAGAGATAGATGGGTTTGTCAAACACGACCAACACGTAATTTATTTCTGATTGCTTGCCAGGCGACTTCCTCAGATGAGCACGAAAAACGTGCATTGTCATACAGGACATGCACGCTTGGAGGAGGTCAGATGTAACTGAAGACTGCAAGTCTCCGCCGTCTGAACCAGCGGTTCCCGCGAGCTACCCGCGAGCTACCCGCGAGCTACCCGTGAACAAGCCTCGTGTTAACTGCAAGTGCTCGGGCGTCCATTGTCTGCCTTCGTTGCACCTGAGATGGACGGAACCTCACCTCGATCGATTGACATCGGATTTCGCGTTCGCGTCTGCATCGCATTCAGGCTTTTTCAGGCTCTTGTCCGGAGACGATTTTGGGAACACGTTAAAAACAGAGACCTAATTTGGTAGACAGACGCGTTTCCTGCAGATTTTAACTTCTAGCTTTCTCCAATTAAGGAAAAACATGGACGAATTAAGACAACCACAAAAGACAAAAATAAAGCTAATCGATCGAACAGAATATTCTCGAACTTAAACAAAAGAACAATTACCGAAAACGATCAAACGCAGCCTACTGCAACCCGCCAAACTCTAATTGTAGGTTGTATTGTCGCCGAAAAAGACCAGCCCCTCTTTCGTTCCTTCTTTCCTGCCATATGCTTAAAGCTGAACATAATTTTTAAATACTTGCATAAAGTGTGCGTCATCTATTATAGGTAATTACACATTATGCAGGTAATAGGCTATTCCTTCAAGTTTCTATACTTTTGCTGTGAAAATCGCGTTTGATGTGTTGAAGTCGTGTTTTCCCGCGCTTCGTAAAAGGCTTGAAGTACGAAAAGCTTACAAGCAAATTAGGTTGTTTCCCGTTTCGTAAATACACAATTGTCATTAGCGGCTTTATTTTTGTTGTGTTTTAGATTTCTTCAGACCCTGCACCAAGCAACTTTGTCGCGTTTTGTTTACCAACATGCGTGTCTTCAAATGCGATTCAGGCTCGCCAAACGTGCACTTGGTCGCCGGTGCCTGCATTGGGAATTGCAAGGTTGGATTTGGTTGAAGCGCGGCATTATGAAATGACTAAGTTTCGTTGCATGCTCAATTGGTATCGAGACAGATAAATAGTATATAACCAGGTTCAATCCAGATTAATTCACCGTAAGTCCCGGAGATATTTCTAATACTCTTTTTTTGGCTTTAAGACAACACAACAACGATAGTGGTTGCTAAAGTTCTGGTCAGATTTCGCCTTTAAAGAAATGTTCAATCGCTTAATTGATTTGCAAGCTGCTTTAGCTTTGGCTTTGTGCACACAAGGTGCATTGGGTCAATTCTACAGCAACAGCACCTCTTTTTCAGGTAACAGTTCTTCCACAGCTGCTTCAAGCTCTTCCAGCTCTATTTCCATCAGCAGTTCTATTACCTCTTCTGGTTCATCTAACTCTGGTCTCACAAGCTCTGGAAGCCCAAGCTCAGAAATAACAAGCTCCGGTTCTGGTTCCGTCTCCAGCTCAGTTCCTTTAACATCTAGCTCTAGCTCTGCTCCATCCAGTTCTGGCTCTGCATCTGGTTCTAGCTCTGCTCCATCAAGTTCTGGCTCTGCATCTGGTTCTAGCTCTGCTCCATCCAGTTCTGGCTCTGGCTCTGTATCTGGTTCTAGCTCTGCTCCATCCAGTTCTGGCTCTGCATCTGGTTCTAGCTCTGCTCCATCCAGTTCTGGCTCTGCATCTGGTTCTAGCTCTGCTCCATCCCGTTCTGGCTCTGCATCTGGTTCTAGCTCTGCTCCATCCAGCTCTGGTTCCTCATCCGGTTCTGGTTCCGTATCCAGTACACCAACTTCTTCTGTATCACCTTCGACTTCTGGTTCCAACAGTATTACGTCCACTGCTCCACCTTCATCAAGTTCTGGTACATCTACCTTACCAGAAACTACAATTTCCGCAGATGTTACCATTACTGGTGACTTATTTGCCACTGCTGCGGTTGAAATTCTAGCTGGCGCAAGTTTGACTCTTCTCAACGGTCACACATACGGTTTCTCTGGTGATCTAATTGTCCGTGGTGCTCTGATTGTTACAAAGACCGAACCAACATATGAAGGAACTTCATTCGATATCTCGGGTAGTTTATTTGATGTCTCTGGTAGCTTCAATGCTCAAGATTCTGATGCCACAACCGCCTCAATTTTCTCCTTCACCCCTGGTACTTTTGAAAACAGCGGTATTATTTCATTGGATTTATCTACTTCTCCAAATGGTCAAGTTACTTACTCACCTTATTCCAACACTGGTACCTTTTCTTTCTCCAACTCTATTGTCAATGGAGGTGCTGTCTCTGGTCTGGAACGTAGAGCAGAAGGTGAAGGATCTACCAACAATGGTAACATTGTCTTGGATAATGGTAGTACATACGTTGTTCAAGAACCAATTTCTGGAAATGGTACCTTTACTGTAACTTCCGGTAATCTATACGTGCATGATCCTAACACATTCACTGGTCAAAGTGTTCATGTCTCTGAGCAAGGTGTTCTTGCAGTTGATCCTACTGAAACTAACTCCACCCCTATCCCAGTTGTTGGTTACACTGGTGTAAACCAAATTGCTATCACATCAGAACCTTCAAGCCTATCCTACGACAGCACTACTGGTGTCTTATCAGCCACCATTGGTAACAGCGTTTTCTCATTCGCTATTGGTACTGGTTTCTCCAGTTCTGGTTTCAACATCTCTCAAGGTACATTCGCTGGTCTAAGTGCTTACTATTTAAACTATGGTGGTGCTGTTGCTTCCAGTTCTGCTACTTCATCGGTTTCTACCACATCTGGTGCCTCTTCTGTCAGCTCCGCTACTGCTTCTTCATCCGTTTCCACCACATCTGGTGCTTCTTCCGTCAGTGCTTCCACTTCTGCTTCATCAGAATCTGCATCTGTTTACACTACAACCATAAGTTCTGGAACTGTAACAAGTACTGTTGTGGTCTCATGTTCACAAACTACTGATGCCAGTGGTAAAGTATACACTGTTACCACCACTGTCCCATGTTCATCCACGACCGCTACTATAACTTCTTGTGACAAGAGTGGATGCCATCCAGTCCCAGCTCCAACTACCACAACGGCAACTATCACTACTTGTGGTGAAAATGGTTGCCACCCTGTTACTGGCCCAACCACCACAACAGCAACTATCACTACTTGTGGTGAAAATGGTTGCCACCCTGTTACTGGCCCAACCACCACAACAGCAACTATCACTACTTGCGGTGAAAATGGTTGCCACCCTGTTACTGGCCCAACCACCACAACAGCAACTATCACTACTTGCGGTGAAAATGGTTGCCACCCTGTAACAGGAACAACTACAGCTGCTCCAGAAACTGTTGTTTCATCAGGTGCCACGTCTGAGATTGTTTCCTCAAAATCCTACACTACCGAGACCATTACTCACTGTGACAACAATGGATGTGAGACCAAAACAGTTTCTTCTGAAGCTTCAAAGGAAACCACTGCTGCTACCGTCACTTCATGTAACGGAGAAGGTTGTGTCACCACCACATACGCACCACCAGCTACAACAAGTGGTACCATTGTGACTTCTGCTACCAGCAACTCTCCTGCTCCATCTACAGGAGTTCCTACCTCTATTGCAAGCCCTGCAACAGCTCAGACTTCCATGCCAGGTTCTTCTACAGGTATTATCATTCAATCTGAAGGTATTGCCGCTGGCATGAAATTCAACAGTTTGACTGCTTTGGCCGGTTTATTCATTCTTTCCCTCTTAAACTGAGAGTGTGATGATGTGATACCCCCTATATTCTAGCTTGAGACTTTTCGTTTGTTTTTTCAAGACACTTATATATTTTGTAAATTGTTTCGCAGCAGAAAATGTTACTTCATAAGTTTTTTTTCAGAATATAGAGCTAATTATAGGGTTTTTAAATAACTCATTAATGTAATTACGCCGAGGTAGTATTTAGCTGCCTGATATAATCTTCAAAACAGCTTGGATAAAACGGCAATACAATGATCCATTAAAAAAGTAAAAAATGATTTCGCCCAGGATCGAACTGGGGACGTTCTGCGTGTTAAGCAGATGCCATAACCGACTAGACCACGAAACCATTAAAAGTCAATAAAACTAATGGCTATTTGAATCCATAAGTAAGAAATCAGCATACTTTTTAATTTCATTCTGAAATGTGTTATTATCTGAAAAAAATGTTTTCTTCGGCGTTGTCGATAGTAACTTGGTTTGACATTGATGATGATACTGTGATATTCAATTATAGAGATATATAATTCCTTGGTTTTCTGATGCTTATAAGGCATCTCTTTAATATATCTTACAAGATCGATTTATATTTCAACAGTATACAACAATCTCAATGTTCCAATGGTTTAACTAATTTCAGTATATCACGTTCACTCTCCTATAAGATCACTTCAGAGCTGATGTGATCGACAAGCCTATGGTATTATACTGCGGGAAGAACTCGACTACACACAACGTTCGCGCTTTGCTGAAGGGAGCTGAGTTGATTAAAATGTTGCGGCCGTAAATCACATTTGACATTTTGTACTTGGCAGCATAATTTCTCGAATTGGCTCAGCTTTTTGTTTTTGATGTTTAAACCCGTATCTAGGCCACGAAAGAGCTGCAAACGTAAAGGTGAGAAGGACGGTTCGATCGCACAGCAGCTTTTCTGCCCATTTACATTCTGCGTGGTGAGTCCCCATGACAACCGATTTTTTTTCATTTGCTATCCACTTCTCGTGCTTATCTCGCGAGATTCGCGTTTGAGGCTTGAGGCACCATCTGTAATGAAAAAGAATACAGGACTGGACATAGACACCTGCAGATGTATATATGGCGACATAAATATTCAGAAATATGAACTGAAAGTCTTCGCAGTCTTAAAGTATTCCCTCTTAGTTGAGCAATTCATTTGCAAATTTATGTCACAAAAAACTTCACCTAAAATAGCTCTCGTTACCGGCTCTAATGGAGGGATTGGCAAGGCCCTTGTGGAAGAGTTTCACCGTCGTGAATACAAGGTATACGCCACCGACCTTTTGTTCGCTACAGAGACAAAATCAGAATTAGAGTTGAAGGACGTCATTTGTCTTTTGATGGATGTTACCTCTGAGGAAGATGTTCGTCGAGTAAGCAAACAGGTAGCCTTAGAGAATAATGGAAGGTTGGATTTTTTGTATTGCAATGCAGGAAGAGTTGAAGTCGCGCTTGCTGCAGACCTCATAGATGAACAAATTAAATCGTTGTACGAACTGAACTTATTCGCAAACATGCGTCTTGTGAGACATTTTGTGCGCCCGTTGATCAACTCGAAAGGGACTATTGCATTCTCTGGCTCGGTCACAAAGGACGTGCCTTTTCTTGGGAACAGTCTGTACAGCTCTTCAAAGGCTGCACTTGATGAATATGCCTTTGTTTTGCACAGCGAACTCAGAAACTATGGTGTCAAGGTGATAGACGTTATTGGAGGCTACATAAAGACCCCCATATTCGAGTCTAGAGGCCCAAAGATACCACCTGGCTCCATATATGACTTTCCGAAGTTCAAAAATTTGTTTGATAATCGAAGGGAAAGGATGCAAAGCTCAATTGAACGCGCAATGGAACCAAAGGTGTTTGCTCGCCGCACCTTGGACAAGATCGAAAAAGCTGACATCAGTATCTTCCGCATCCACGAAGGTTATAAGTCAGGCACAATCCACCTTCTTTGTAAGTGGCTTCCATCTAATAAACTTGTTGATTACTTTTTGAAAAGTTTGCAACTAGATTTCAATTATAGGGATCACTTGAAGGATGATAAAGTTTAATCCTAGAAATCGTCACCGCAAAACAGGACCTAACAGTTCTCATCTGTGATTTTGGAGTCTAATATTCAACAGAAAGTACAAGGCAAGCATACAGACGTTGTTGATCACCACCAGGAAACGCTGGATAGAGGCAAAGATGAAGTTTACGAATAGAGTTGCCCGGTCATCACCTATATAAAATGCATGTTTTTTAGCCTTGCATCATCTTCGCAACAACGAAGTACCCGTATATAAAGTATCTCGCTTATCGTAGAATGTTGATGAATGTAATAGCCGCGTTAGTGCTCTCTAGCTATTTCGTAGCAGTCTGCAGCAGTTTTCATACATTTAAGTGTCGTACTAAGCGAATCCACTAATGTAAAAGAAGGGCATTTTTTATACATTCGAAAAAGATCGCTGATTGAGACTACTACGTATATTCGGTGTCGGTTGTTACTTATGTGTGGACTTCTTCGTTTTCCTTTTATTCTTCCATATTTCTTATAATTGTAACTTCCGCATTTGGGAGATGACTCAATTGCCGCTGAAAGTCGGTTGCAAGGTACTCGTGGCGAGTTTACCGGTTGTTTATTAAACCATAACGGTGACTTTAAAACAGAGCAAGTGATATTTTTCAGAAGAGCTGTCTATAGAATGGCACGTTTTGCCGTATCCCGGGATCAGTTGAAGTGGGCCCTTTAACATACACCCTGTTGATGCAATACGTTTACTGGAAAGCCTGTATGGCTGAATCCAGAATTATAGATCATTTAACAAATGGCTGCAACTAAACTATGCTTTTAAGACTGCAGTTGACTATATTCTAGGTGTCTTGTGCTGATTTGAGACTAATCATAAAGATCCATGAGCACGCTTATATATTGTTAGATGAGTAAACAATATCTGTTGTTAGGGACTTCGCTATGTTGGCTTGGTTGAAGATGCGCCTATTTGGCAACAATAAGGCACTACCTCCTGTATCAACTGGAACAGAAAAGCAGTGCGTTTCTATTCGTAATATTAATTCTTGAAACATGTAGGTTGTTCGAAAATTTCAAACTAATGAAGTTTTTTGATAGTGTTAGTAAGGTTAAATGAAGGAGTGAATGCTAATATTAACGTGGCTGTTGTATTTCAAGGGTTCCATTTAATGCGGCTATGCTGCATTTATTAACTGTCATATACTCATGTTAAATGTTTGCCCATATCAGTATCGTTAGCTGAGATAGTGACAGATAAGACTGTTAAAATAAGATTACAGATGAATAAGTGACACACTCATCTCTCTTTTTATGCCAGTATTCAATAAATGTTATCTGAACGCATGCTCGTTTCTAAGATTGTTATGCGTAGCTGAGCTGAGTCCTATTTGAAGAGAATATTAACTGAACACATGCTGACATCCAAGATAGCTCTGGGGAGCTGTTCGATTGAAGAAAGCATTTTTTAATAAGAATATATAGTACGATCACGTCGAATCCTGACGAGCAGTAGAGAGTTTTTTTCATAATGTGTGTGGATTACCTTCGGAGTTTTATGTCACTCATATCAATAGACCCAATTCACCAAAAAAGGCTCCAACAACCATCAAAAAGCCGCTATTGAATGTTCCTGCTCCACCACCTGCAGAGGAAACAGAAAATTGACCCTGTGAAGCCCTCGAGGTACTTGGTTGCGATGAATTTGCAAACATCTCCGTTATATTAGCGCACGCAATCCTAGTCGTATTGGCATAGTGAACCACCACAGACAAATTTCCTATAAACGCAGGATCATTATCGTTCAAAGAAAGATATTCATCAATGTAACTAGTTTGCAATGATTGGCCATTGATTCTACCGTGCTTTCCTGATAAGTCGCCGACTTCTTTATCTGCGGGGGAAGTGGCAGCTTCAGACCCGTTATATGGATTTAGGTGACCTGCAGTACCCGTACAGTTACCGTCACTAGGAACCGGCAGCTGATGGATATGGTATAAAAAGGGACCGCCAGAAGATGGCAAATTGCTCAAGTTCACATCTACCAGCACGGAACCATTGGTGGCAGAAAAGCTAATCGAGCCTTCGACTCTACTGGTGAAGTTAGCAACGTATGTTGCGTCCGGAGAATTGGTTTGAACTGGCGCAGCAGACAAGGCAAGTCGAAATAAGCTCAAACTTTGACCGATATAACGAATGGATACCATTTTCTTTTGCAGTTATTGAGTTTTTAGCTCTCTAGTAATTGAGCAAAAAGGGAAGCACTACACTTGGACAAACAAGGAATTACGGTAAGACATATTCTGATTCTCCTTTTATACAAGAGACGAATGAGCAAGATTTGGAAACCTACACAGGCTTCTGCACACTATTATTACCTTTCCACGGCGTCGCTGATGTCATTGGTGTACCCTACTTTTGTTAAGCCTTACTTATCGATGTTGAGTTTCAACCAAAAACGAAAAAGGACACCCATATTTCAAAAAAGGAGGAGCCCTGATAGGCCATGGCAAAACGGATATGTTTCACATATTGTACGTACGTTCTTCTGCTTGGTATATTCAGCCAATGCCCTGTCTGCTGAACACCATAGCAAAAACGTGGACATGCTCTTCTACTTCAAGTACAACTTGGCGCCAAGTCATCATAAGAAAAGAGCAGCTGACAACCGAAACATCTACGATAGAATTGTGAACTAGTGTAGCTATACTATCCATCTCGCCCGCTGTTTGCGTTTCTCTGTTTAGTTATGCACCCTGAATCCTGTGACTTTTTCACCAAGCGACAGAAGACCAATTGGTTGTTGTTTAGGAGAAAGTCGATGCCTCTTGTACAACATCTAACCAGGGGAGGCACAAATGATCATGACGCACTCCTTCAGATACTGGGACAAAGCATACGGAAAGCCCTCTTATCTGTATCATGTTAGACAAGCCAAGCGTTATCTTTTCAGCGGAAATGTATAGTGCCGGCCGAACAGAAAATTGCTTATTCTCATCTTTTATCATTCCTGGGTTGGTAAAACAATTAAAGAAACGCTAGTTTTATGCGAGCAGGAAATTGAGGGAGTTGGTTTCATATAGTGCGTCGAAGTAAATAACTTAGGCCACGGACCTCATGTGCACGGAGCTCTCTGGACCTATGGTTCCGAAAGTGTAATTGTTGTTGCATCTAAGTTCACCGTTCTTTTCAATAGCAGCGTATATACCGGATGCATTAGTATTCCAATTCTACCTCCGTAAATTTGGTTTTTGACTTCATTGTGCTTTGATTTACCAAAAATGGAGGCCAAATAGCGAAGACATGGCACATACGCAGCGGGAAAACCAATTGGCGTGACTATTGCAAGCACGTAAACTCAGTATCACAAGCCCCCTAAGCGCCTGTGGGACTTGGAATTGAAGGTGATGTTCAAGAGTAAATTTCATTCCACTGAAGTGGGTCTCACGATTTTGAACCCAGAGCAAGGATAGGAGCAATTGATTTGAACGATAGCTTTTCGTTCTTCAATATACGTGCTTTATAAAAATGCACGCAACTGTAATAGGACCGGGGTGCTCTTGCTGAAATTGCAAACTTCAAGTTTCAGCTTACGCAAGTAGTCTAGACACATTCGATGACTTCAAAGTGTTGAAGAGCTTCCTTGAAAACGAATTATACTATAAGAAGGGCGGAGGAATGCGCATCCCTCATTCCTGCTGGATTACGAAAACTCAGAACATATGTGACAGTTGAGCTTGAAGTCAACTCGCTTAATCTTTCGTGCTAACTACTGTACCAAACATAGTTGAACAACGCTACGTGAGCGTACCCGATGTCATTTCTCAAAGATTCACGATGTTGGCTTAGCTCTGGCCGAGCTCCGAGTTTTTTGGTAGCACGTCACGCCAGAAGCTTTCTGAAGTGATTCAGATGCATCGGACACTTACTCTTTGCATGAGAGGCAGATTAAGAGAGGGGAAGTAAAAGTGCGCATGATGTCGAAAATAACAAGGATGGCATTATGTAGGCAGCTCCTTATTTGCCCATGAGGCGCCCATCTGTAAGGAACTCGTAAGAAGAGTTCAATGACTCTGTGCGCGAGCTGTCAAATCTTGAAAAATACGTGACGTAGCTGCAGATCATTGGGCGATACGATTCAACACATTTTACCTCTGTTCTCTAAAAACACTGCTTTTTAGTGAGACCAGATTCAAATTCCAAATACAGAATTTGAGTCACAGTGGCACGACTAAAAATTTGAAAAACTATAAAAATAATACTACGATATACAAGGTAGCATGCAAAACCAATTATGCAATTTAATGCATATGTGAAATGATCAGACGTTTTATAATAATATCAAGCAACATGATTATTGAACAATTAAACGAGAGTATGGTGGTGTTTCTGGCTTTCACGGAAAATGATACGAAATCTATATAAGAAGTGCCTATTATGGGTTATGGCTGCTTATTCACTGTCAGAAAAGTAACCAATTAAAAAATATCATGGAGCCCATTGAATATTCCTCAGAAGTGAAGGATTTACTTAAGTTTGACAGAGAGCATTTATGGCACCCATATGCTAATATCAGTGACCCGATTACAGTGTACCCAGTGGCGTCAGCAAACGGATGCAAAATCACGCTCGACTCCACTACCCCAGCTGAAAATACTGTTGTGGAGGCGATGTCTTCTTGGTGGTGTGTGATTCATGGATATAACAATCCGGAGTTGAATCGCGCTATGTTCGATCAGATCGGCGAAGTATCACATGTTATGTTTGGAGGACTAACACACAGACCTGCAATTGACCTGGGCCAAAAAATTATAAAAATCCTTGATCACACAAAACTTCAAAAGGTTTTCTTAGCTGATTCTGGTTCTGCTGCAGTGGAAGTCGCAATGAAAATGGCCCTACAATATGAGTTTAGTATTTCGAATGGAGAGTCGAATAAGAGCAAATTTTTGACAATTAGAAACGGCTTTCACGGCGATACTTTTGGTGCTATGAGTGTTTCTGATCCAGTAAATTGCAAGCACTCCATATACAAAAATAATGTTGCTAAAAATATTTTTGTAAAGGCACCCACTGTGATTACCACCCTTCCAACCTCTGATATATGTCTAGAGAATCCGGACTTATTCGCGGAAACTACAAAATGGAATGAGGGAGACTTTTCTGAATTCAAGCAGGCGATAGAGCAAGAAGGGGACCAAATTTGTGCCGTTATCTTGGAGCCTTTGCTTCAGGGCGCAGGTGGTATCAGATTGTATCATCCCCAGTTTCTGATTGAGGCAAGAAAAATATGTAATGAATACGAAATACCTTTCATTATGGATGAAGTCGCGACGGGGTTTGGTCGCACCGGCGAGATATTCGCATTTAAACATTGCGAAAAATATCAAAAACTTTTAGGCGTTTCTGCTGCAAATATGGTAGATGTTTTTCCAGATATTATCTGCATAGGTAAGGGATTGACCGGTGGATATATGACACTTAGCGCTGTTGTAACGACTCCAGAAATCGCCACGGGATTATCCTCACCAAATGGACCCACTGGGGGCTATTTCATGCACGGCCCAACTTTTATGGGAAATCCTTTGGCTTGTAGTGTAGCAGACAAATCCCTCGAAATTTTATTGAGGGGAGAATGGAAAACCCAGGTTAGCAATATCGAACACCAGCTCTTTAAAGAGCTATATGTTGATATTACAAAGGATGAAGAGCTTATGGCCCATATTGTGGACAATGTGAGGGTTTGCGGCGCAGTTGGGGTAGTGCAGTTGAAAGATACCATCGACATCCCTTGGTTTCAGCAGCAATTTATTGCACGGAATGTTTATATCAGACCTTTTAGAAACCTGTGTTATATTATGCCTCCTTTCGTGATTTCAAAGAAAGAGCTTGAACAGGTTACCAATGCAATCAAAGAGGTACTTAAACTTTGTTTAAGTCGCAAGATTGAGGATGTCAAAATTTGAAGTCAAGATTCTAAATAGCAAGTTTATATATATATTTTTAGTTCCAATTTGAATCAATCCAAAAATGTACATGCCTGTATCTTCTACAGAAAAGATCTTCCTGCTTGATAAATGCTAAATGTCTTCAGTTTTCTGTTCAATTTAAATTCAAAAAATATCTATTATTTAACATCAAATTTCTATAGACGTTTCGCGACTCTATTCAAAAGAGGGATATATAATCTCTGTATAATTTCCTTTACTTAATGTCGACGCCTCTTTGAGTTTAGGATTTAACTTAAAGGCAGGACTAGTATAATCAATATGTCCGCAAAATGGTAAACTGGTATGCAAACCTAGAACTTTAAGAGCTTGAAATGAAAGATTCTCAAAGAAGGATGTGGGGGTGTCAACATGATAATTTTCTTCTTGTTTTTGATAGCTCTTGTTCATGAAGAAGAAAGCACCAATTCGGTCCGCGTCACTTTCGTTGGCGCTAGCTGCGTGGTAGGTAGTGCCAAGCATGAAGGCGGCATCTCCCTCATCCAATTCAAGATAAATTTCCATATTTTTGTCATATTGACCAGGACCATCCAGCGGGCCCCATAAGTGGGAACCAATAATTGCTCTAGTTGCACCATTATTTTTATTCATTGGAGTGAGGGCAATAGCAAGGCCAAGTTGGGTATCATCACCATAATGATACTCTTTCCGGCTTGGATGCACATTATGTAGGGACATGTCCTCCCTGTGATACATTTGCTCGTGAGCACCAGGACCAACACGATAAATGATACCGGAATACAATTGAACATCTGATGAGGAGCTTCTCAAGTTACCGTCGCCAATCCAAAATATATTAGATTCGGATAAAAAATGATGCGACACCTTATAAAACATATCATCGCAAGCGATCTTTTCCAAGCATGTGGGTGACTTCAAGACAGCTCTGGTGACAACTGTTGTTTCTTTTGGGAAAGGAGAGCCGTTCCATTCACTTTTCCGATAATAGTGTGGTTGAAGCTCTGTTTTGATTTTGCCACACTGAGCGGCGTTCAAATACTTTTTAACAATGCAGATTCCATAGGACTCAAGTTTTTTTGTGATACTGTTCATATCATTTTTGTCAATAACGGTAAGATCATTAATCGATGGAACCTTTTCACTCTTCATCACTTTTTTTGGGATCGCAGCATATTTTTTGCCATCTTTCTCAAATGGTTGAAATATATGATAATTCTTTGTAGACATTGCTCAGGATAAGGTCTTTCAAGCTCAGACTTACAGATGTTCTCCCAAAACCATATGGTGAGCTGCGGCAACCGCTCTTATATAATTTTGATTTTGGAATAACCAAACAAAAAAAAGCCATGTTGCATCCATTTTGTTGGATGACGACTCCTAGTTGACTAACTATTCGTTTTAGGACATAAGGTTCTTGCAAGTAAATATAACCGAGTGCACTCTGCTACTGCGAAGAAAAGAGAAGAAGCTATCACTACTTGAAGTCTTCCTGTGAAAAATCGTTGGGATAGTCATTTAATAGCCCTCGTGTGATTCATGCAAGTAGTCCTCACATTAATCTTTTAAAATGATGATTGAAACAGTTATCGATATAGTCATCGAAATAGTCATCGAAGTAGTCATCGAAATAGTCATCGAAGTAGTCATCAAAACTGGCGATTAAAAAAAGTCATGCTGGCTCGTATTCACTGCAAAGCCCCTAAATAGAGACTTTAGATATTTGAACACCAGTAACAGGATGCGTAGGAGAATGGAGATAGAAACGAAGTAAATTTCTGAGATGTCTTATGAAAGTGACAAGTGACGTGGTCAGTCTGAATTTCACCGTGGATTTTATCGCTCGGCAAACCGTAGGATTTCAGCTAATGCTCTTTTTGTTCAACGATCCAGATGACTGAACGATAACAACATTGGCAATTCACCTAGAGCCTTAAATCTAGTTAAGTTCTTTCCCTTGCGTTCGAGCACCCGGCATATTTTTTCATCTGTCTTCGCGCTTTGTTCTATTCAACATAAAAAGAGAAGGTATCATTGCTAAGCATAGGAAGTTATAACGTTCCACTAAACAGCAACGTCTAACGGGGATTTCAACTCTGAGATATCTCTACCAACGTCCAACATGTTTTGACACCTGGAAATTCAATTAAATGAATTTCACCCAAAAGCATATTGAAATAGTCCTTGTTATAAAAAACACAAGAAACGTCTCCTTCTTAGATGATACAACGGAAGAAATAGAGTCTATCATATGCCCTTATTCTACGACAATTCAAAAAAAACTTGTCGTCTGTGATTCAATGCTAACCTTTACTGGAACACTCAAAGAATTAATAAAAAATGGAATCTTGCAGGATGCTGTACGTGGATTGGAACGCAACACTCTTTTTAGGTGAGTTAGTTTAAGAGGCTCCAATTGAATGTTCTAGCGAAATATATAATGCCATGGAAATTGAAAAGCTTGCAAAGTACATAATGAGCTCCTATTCTAGAGGTTGGTCTCAACTTCGGCATAGCGGTACTGTTATCTCAAGGTATATTCAATCGCAGTTGATCTTTTTATCAAAGTGATTGTCATTTAGAGAAAAGTTGATTTATGTCTGCCCTTAGTCTGGGTATCGTATAAGCTCGACCTTCAGATATGCCATTAGACCCCAATGTAAAGTAAGGGTTTGGTAAAGCCATACAATTCAGAAAGTTTTCATCCATGGTGGCAATATAATTTGACTTTTTGCAATTTAAATCTGTTGCACTAAGGCATTCAACGCCTGAACCTGATTCGCTCTGTGCGTGTGCAAAGAGGTCTGTAGAAGTAACAAACAATGATGTAGGGACGGCCGGCGTTAACAAAGTGTTTTCATTTGCTTCTTGATTGACAATGCTTAAAATTTCTTATTGTTAATTGCGTTAGCACACGCATCACAGAGAGCACAAAAGTAGTCTTAAAAAAACCCCCACTTCATGATATCGTAATATTAAGCTCCTATACCTGAAACCTAAATCATCTCGCTTATTTTGTTTAGCAGTGCAGTCTTCCATGTTTTATGTGATCCAAGGCTATCAACCTTTTGATTCGTTTTGGAGCGCTTAGCATTTGTTCGATGCCCTCTAACAAAGCAAAAGAGAGAATATATGATTGCAACGGACCAGGAAGTTAGCTCGAGACGAATCTATGACTAGGGGAAAGCTGATATTAATTGAGGGTCTGGATCGAACTGGTAAGACTACACAATGCACAATACTCGTCCAAAGACTGAAACCAAATGCCGAGTTGCGCAAGTTTCCGGATCGAACAACGCAAATTGGTAAACTAATTGACGAATACTTGACAGAAGAAAAGAGTCAACTGCCAGATCAGGCCATTCACCTTCTTTTCTCTGCAAATAGATGGGAAGTAGCTGAGAAGATCAAAGAATCGTTGAGTAAAGGGGAACATGTTGTGATGGACCGATATGTCTACTCTGGAATTGCGTATTCAGCTGCGAAGGAAACTAAGAATATGAATCTTGAATGGTGCCTACAACCAGATAAGGGGCTTTTGAAACCTGACTTAACAATCTTTCTCACAAATGAAGATCATAGAGATCTTGAGGTCAGGGATGGGTTTGGTTCTGAGAGATACGAAAAATCAGACTTTCAAATGAAAGTGAAAGAAAAGTTCTTCGAAACTTTTGAATATTTAAACAGTTATACTCATGATATCAAAGACGACCTTAAAGTGATCGATGTCACAAACAAATCCATCGAAGAAGTTTCGCAACGCATCTGGGATGTAGCGAAAAACATTATTGATGAAGAAGGTAACAGAGAGTTTTCGTACTTTTGAGCTTGCTAATTTAACCTATCTAAGATACTTAGTCTCTCAAGAAGAACCTCCTTAGAAATTTCCTGAACTTCACCTCCTATAAACATTTCATCCATAACCATATATGCTCTGTAAAAGCTGAAAACAATATCTAATTCACAAACATTACCGAAAAATGCATCAAGTACCTCTACAAATAAATGGATATGCGAAAGGTAAATCGGTTCCTCATCTTGTAAATCTATTCCCATTACAAAATAAAGGCCCGCGTATCTCTTATAGACTAGCTTTGTAGAGTCTGAAAACTCCACAAAGTTACTTTGGTGTTTATGATCTCTTGACGATATAAGCCTATATATTTGTACAATCATATCTTGCGGCTTCTGCGAATCGACCTGACATATGTCGAACCATCTGACCAAACGAACAACTCCTTGTTTATTGAAACATAAGATAAACTGAATGGCCATTCTGCACGTTACCTGAAGTGTAATCTCAGTATATAAAGGTACTCTTTTGGTGATGAAGATTCCCTAATTGATGAGAAAGATTATTTGAAAGATTGTTCTGTTCTGTTTAAAAGCTGCTTGGTTGATCAAAAGCGAGTTTAATAATAATAAGTTGTAAACTAAAAGACAGAGACTAAAAAGAGCTAAAAGCAGACAATGACGAAGGAGACTGAGGAGCAGTTATTCTTTCACCATATCAGAGTTAACCTATCCAATGATGTTAATGATAACTTTGTCAGTTTACCAGGGTCAGTTGTGCAGACATTGGAAGCCACAGGGATACCCATTCAGGAATTTGGAATTTCCATACTACTCAACGGTGAAGAAAAATTACACGTGGGTTGGAACGGCTACGATTCACAAGGATATCTCAATGGACAGTCCACGATTGATATCAATCCTATCCTAGCAAAAGAGGCAAATCTAACAAGCGGAGTTCAGGTTAGTTTGGCAATAAAACGATTGGATCAGCGGCATATAGCCCAGGAAGTTTTCGTAGAACCTTTGACAAGCGATGATTGGGAAATAATTGAGAGCCATGCAACGTTTTTTCAAGACGAAATTTTACATCAAACAAGGATAGTTACACTAAGTGAAGCTTTGATATGTTACGTGGATAATGTTGTATCAAGATTTGTAATAAAAAAAATAGTTCCACACCATTTAAAGTCAGCTAGAATCGATAGAGGATCTTTGGTTGTGGTTGCTCCCAGAGAGAACCTGAAAAGAGCCCAAAAGAATCACATGAATACAGAACGAAGGCGTAGTATGGCAAACAGAGAGACCAATCCAATAAACTGGCATGTAAAAAGGTCGCTATACCCCCGTGAAACGAATAAAATAACAGGCCTGAGGATTTTACTGAATTCCGAAGAAATACACTCAAGATATGCATGCTTATCCATTTTACAAAATTCAATTGAGTTCAAGAAGTCTGCGAAGCAGGAAAAACCTGCTAAAAATTTGCAAAAATTAATAGTAGAGGTCCAATCGGGAGAAGTCCCCCGAGATCATATTGATATGGCCCCATTAGTCTGGAGTGCTCTATCTTTTGAACCTGGAAATGGCACTAGAATTAATGTTGATTTCATCATGGATGAATCTTCTTTTGCAACTGGTAAAGCTATAAAAGTCACTCTGCGACCTGTGCTAAACGAACAAGAATATTCGAAAAAAATTGAGCAGCATTTAGTTGATGATAAATATAAAGCTAACGATCGCCCTCCTAGTAATATTTCAGACTTGATGCGATCGTTTGACAATACTGTCCTAACCAACAAAACAATTTTTCACAATGAAAAGGTGCTGCTAGAAATCATAGACGATAATAGCGGTAAGTACTTACCCTCAGCTAGGTTTGATTGGATGTCTACTGATTGGAGGTACTTGGCACACGATTTTGTGAAAGGTCCAGCGTTGACTTCTTTTCACGCATCTGATGAGTGCACAAACATCGGAAGACTGCTGGATTCGAAAATTTTGGAGGGAAATGACATAACTGAAAAAGTTTCTGCGTTTTCAGCAATTCCATCAACACCATCGAATTGTGTACTTATCGAGGGTGGTCCTGGAATGGGAAAAACAACTATTTTGGAAGAACTTTCAAAGGTGCTTACTCTCGAACAAAAAAAGTATGTAAAATATGTGGATTGTGATACCTTGTTGGAAAGCTCTAATCTGGGTAAAATGAAACAACTTTTACAAGAGTGGTGTTCTATATGTTATTGGCGTCACCCATCGGTTCTTTTGCTCGACAATGCTGAGAGCTTATTTCCTAGTGTAAAGTCAGAGGATCCTCAGCAGCAAGCTATTATGCAAAGAGGTGGAGCTAGTTCCACAAGACTTGCTCTACATCTGATCAATACAGTCCAAGGAATCTTCGGGAAGAACTCGGCTGCCGTTAAGGTTATAATGACGACTGAGAATAAAAGCTCACTTAACAATGCATTATTTGATAAGCACTTTGTGTGTGAGATATTCAAACGTAAATCACCGGATGTCGAAGAAAGGTCAAGATTTATAGAGTTTTTTTTCAAAAATGATTACAATCGCATGTCTATAGATGGAGATCTGGGCTACAGAGATATTGCGCTTGAAACAGAAGGTTATTCACCGCTAGATTTGAAAATTTTAATAGAAAAGCTTTTCTATGAGGGGTTTTTGAGGCCAAATCACACAGTCTCACAACCAAAAATAAATAGGGAAGCGTTTCTTACCATTATAAAGAGCTTTACACCATCTGCGTTACGGGGCGTTAAACTCACCAAAAGCACAGGAGTATCATGGAAAGACATTGGTGCATTAAAGGGTCCCAAGAGACTTCTTCTGGAAACATTAGAATGGCCAACAAAATATGCTCCCATTTTCCAAAATTCTCCACTTCAATTAAGGTCGGGAATACTGCTATATGGATACCCTGGGTGCGGTAAAACACTTCTAGCTAGTGCAGTAGCACAACAGTGTGGATTGAACTTCATCACTGTGAAAGGCCCGGAAGTTTTAAATAAATACATTGGTGCCAGTGAACAAAATATACGAGATCTATTCGAACGTGCTCAGTCGGTGAAACCATGTATTTTATTCTTTGACGAATTTGATTCCATTGCTCCCAAAAGAGGCCATGATTCTACAGGTGTTACAGATCGTATTGTAAACCAACTACTGACTCAAATGGATGGTGTAGAAGGCCTAGATGGCGTATACGTATTGGCTGCTACCAGTAGACCTGATCTAATTGACCCTGCTCTCTTGAGGCCAGGAAGAATTGATAGATGCGTGCTATGCAACATTCCAGATGAAAACGACCGGTATGAAATCCTAAAAGCTGTAACTATTAGCGGTAAAATGAATGTTGACCAGAATACAGATCTCAGAACGGTTGCAAAGAAAACACAAGGTTACTCAGGAGCCGATATCCAAGGACTGTGCTATAACGCCTACCTGAAATCGATTCATAGACACACATCGGCTGACCAAAACCTGCATGACGAACAGAATAAGCAGAAATTTAAGCCGGAGCATCGTTACAAAAGCCTTAGCAGAATCGATTATACCATTGTAAACGAAGGCCCATCCGGTTTGTCTGATGACGAAAAGCTTCGAATCATCTCGCATTGCATAGACGGTGATCCCCATCAGAGCCAGGCACCTTTTGAATGCGAGCAAACTGTTCCAGATAATGGAGATTTGCCTGTCACCATAATAGTGACAACGGAGGACCTACTTGAAGCTTGCAAGGAAACAAAACCAAGTATAACAACCAGTGAATTCTATAAATTGCAATTGATATACAGCACGTTCCAAGACGATAGAGACGGCAATATGCCAACTGCAGAAAATGCCAACGACGTAGGAACAAGAGCCTCATTGATGTGACGCGAATGAGTTTCGCTGTTGCTTTGGATTAATCTCAAAGCACCAGTCTACTTCTCAGTCGATTTATCCCACACTGTGTTTCTTCAAGCTTGCAACCCCTCTTTCTACAATCAGGTCCCGTTTTATATTCGCCAAGACACTTTGAGCCTTATAGTATTTTTACGTATACATTACAAAAACAGGCAAAAGCTTGCGCATCAGATTATTTACGACATGCCCTATATCTCAAAGAAGTCTAACATCCCTGATGCGACTTTCCTACGCTGTGATACAATGCTAAGGGATATTCTACTATCGACAAACCTTGCACGTTTGACTGTCTTGAACTTGACAAAATTGGATGCTCGTGCCTGAGATTATCAAGAACAATTCTGATATCTGATCATCATAAGAGAATTGAATTTTGATGGGTCAAAGACGACCACCCTAGGTGAGAGTTTTTGACCTCCACATCCATTAACTTGCTTTTCTTATTTCCTTTATTTTGTTGCTGCAATTCGCCAAGATGCTCCAGCGAGGAGAACATTCCCCGATGAACTTCGGGTTCAGGAAAAAGTTAATGGGAATTAGAAAGGATAAAAGACAAAGTAGAAAGAAAACAAAAGAAAAAGCTGAATAAGTTGAAACAATCTCTAGCGATAACTTCATTTCAATTGTTTTCCTGTCATAAATCCTGTTGGAACACATATACATATCTTATTTCTAAGGTTTGAACCTTTTGTTTTTGAGAATTTCTCTGTTTCGAAGCCGAATAAACGTGTGCGAGTGATATTGCAGAATGGGGAAGGAATCACAGTCAACCTCCCACGATCAACCCCTTCATCATGTTGGTTCAATGACAGCACTAAAGATGTTGGGCAAAAAAATACTAAGCTCAAAGAATCACGATTCAGCACATCATGGGAATAACTTGGAAGCAGGCCACCCCGTGCAAGGAATGAGGAAAATTCGAGGTCACGGTACTCACCATAATTCTACTTCCAGGCCCAAAAGTACTTCTCCCAATAATCGGAAAAGGTCGTCGTCTCTGTTCCAGAAGAATATGTCTAGTGCTAACGTGCCTGCTTTAACATCGGCAAGGTCTTCTGCATCGATACACAATATGGTAGCTCACAACAACAATCCGTTCGCTCCTCAACAAGGAATGGATATGATCAGTTCAGGTAAGGGTGTCGCTGCAGCAAGGAAAAATGGCAGCGGTCCCACGAATCATTCCATCAGTAAAAAACCATCGGGAAATTTTGCCAATAATCACCATTTTCTAAACAATGAGAACATTATTTATAATCCTTATGGTATAAATGGTAACGTTGTACCCTCAAGATCTGGTAGTGCATATGCTGGGAATAATGCTAACGCCAATGGCGATATCAGTTTTTACATGCATGACGGAAATTCAAAAATTCGCCTTTTACCACTACCAATTGCGGATCCAAATGATTACTTGCCGGACGACATCAAGCAAGCGAGTATACATATGACAGATAATTTTGTTTTTGACAGTGATAATCTTACGTTGGGCACTGGTGGGTCAAGTGAAGTTAGAAAAATTAGAAGTGCTTATAGACAAAAGGACGTTTATGCATTGAAAAAACTCAATATGATTTACGATGAAAATGCAGAGAAATTCTATAAGAGATGCTCAAAGGAATTTATCATTGCCAAACGCTTGAGCCATCACATCAACGTTTGTAACACGTATTATTTGGTTAAGGTTCCAACAACTACGTATACCACGAGAGGGTGGGGCTTCGTGATGGAAATTTGTGTAAAAGATTTGTTTCAATTGATGGAAAGATCAGGATGGAAATCTGTTCCTTTAGATGAGAAATTTTGCATTTTCAAGCAGATTGCCGAAGCGATTAAATTCTGTCATGAAGAGGGTGTCGCACATAGGGATTTGAAACCGGAGAATGTCCTGATCTCGAAAGATGGTATATGCAAATTGACCGATTTTGGTATATCGGACTGGTACCACATAGAGCCACAAAATTTCAACAGTCCCGTGAAACGATGTGAAGGTATGATTGGATCACCACCATACACACCACCAGAGGTGATGCTTTTTGATGCTAAGAAAAATTATCCGGAGAGTATTCAAAAGCCGTACAATCCCTTAAAGATGGATAGTTATGCATTGGGATTAATCCTGATAGCATTGGTGAATAATATTTTACCGTTTTTTGAGTCATGCAATACAGATCCCAGATATAGAGATTTCGAAATATCGTACGAAAATTTCATAAATCATCAATGTCCTCACTTCAGAGACAAAAATTACCATAAAGGTGGGCCAGGATCGGAATATAGTTTGGCTAGAAATTTCAAAAGTACTGAAGCATCTCGTGTTGCATGGAGGCTTTCGGATCCAAATCCAGATACCCGCTATTCTATTGAAGAGCTTTATAATGATCCCTGGTTTCAGTCAATAGAAGTATGCGTGAATAATGATGACGACCATGCTATTAAAGCACCAGAGATTAGGAAAAGCTCATCAGATATAGCAATGAACTCAAACGTGAATTCCAATTCGAATTCCAATTCAGATTTTTTTCATAGTGATCAGGATTCAGGTTCTAGAGAACGGCTGGAGTCTCCACAACATACATCAAATCCATTCTTGACTGCGAAGATAAAGCCTAAACCAAAGCCTAGGTCGATGGTTGATATTGCACAATCACCAATCAATAAGAGCGAGGTTGCTTCAAAAGTACCATCCAAGGTCGTTGAAGATGAAGAAGATGAAGGAGCTGGAGTCGAAGGAACAGAAGACAAGGAAGAAACAAAGGAAGAGGATGCAAAACGGGAAGGGGCAACGGACGAGGAACAAAAAGAAAGTGTTAGAGCAGAAGAAGCCAAAGAATCTGCTGTTGCCCCAGATAAAAAAGCACCAGACACGAAAGAACCACAAGAAACAGATAATAGAAACGTCTTAGCTGCTTTTCCAGGTATTAACAAAACGGAAAGTGGACATGAATCGAAATTTGAGGCCAAAGGAACCTCTGAAAGTGCCGGTTTAAGCACGCCAACGAGAAAAATGAGCGAGCTTTCTCTAGTATCTCCCACTCCACTGCAATTACAGAATGTCAAGGGTCGCACATCTGCGGGCTCCATGAAAAGTCTAAACGGTATTAGCAGTGCCAGGAAGAAGAAGAAGCATCCAATCCACAGCCATCTCGACATACCGGGTAGTGTGACATCTTCCAGCGGTACGGCAACGTATAGAGATCGTACTAAGTAACTTATTTGATATATACTGTGTAACCCGGCCACAACTCCGTACGAACGGACAGTTCTATTCATAAACCCCCTCGTGCTGGCGTGATCAAAAAAAATATCACCGAAGTTTGACGTCGAATGGGAGTTGGCGAAAGTACATAAAGGATCTTCACCAGACGATAGAGAGAGAGAAAGGTAATATCTCCACGTGGTTTTCACGTTTTGAAGTAACAAAACAAAGGGATATAATTTACAAATCAGATGAGTAAACGTGAACTCGATGGCGAAGACGCCGAAGAACGGGACAACCAAGATAAAAGGCAACACAGGCAAGATGACGGCAACATCGACGCTGCGCTCCTAGATGAAGCCAACCAGTACGACACGGCGACGACCGCAGTAGCAAACGCAACGTACCGCGACTTGATCCAGCACGACGAAAATGAGCATGGCCACGAGCACCACAGTCATGGTCGCGACCATCTCGGTGCACACGAACACGAGCATGGCCCTGATCAAGGACAGGACGAGCAGCAACGCAATCACCGGCAACAGGGCGACGAAGATGGCGGGGCCGAACAGGAAGGAGGAGAACAGGAGGGAGACGAAGAAGAGGAAGAGCTGGACGACAATCTCAAGGATCCAGACCACATCCCGGATGAGGCCTCCACAATGGACGTGAAAGTTGACGACGAAAACGACGACGACGACGAAGACGACGACTCCGAGAGGAAAACCGCTGTCCGTCGCGGCCGCGCCGCCGCGCCAGTAACGGGCAGTGAGGAGTGGAAACGGCAAAGAAAGGATTCGCACAAGGAGGTCGAAAGAAGAAGGCGTGAGAACATCAACCTGGCCATCAACAGGCTCAGCGACCTGTTGCCCGTCAAAGAAAACAGCAAGGCCACCATCCTCGCGCGCGCTGCTGAGTATATACAAAAGCTCAAGGAGACCGAGAGCGCCAACATCGACAAGTGGACCCTGCAAAAACTGCTCAGCGAGCAGAACCAGTCCAGACTGACAAGCACCAACGAGCGGCTGCAGGAGGAGCTCGGAAGAGCCTACAAGGAGATAGAGACTCTCAAGTCTATGATAGGCGGGAGCGTCATCTCGTCGGGGAACGCCGAGGGCAACGACGGAGAAACACACTAGGCACTCAGTCCTGTCCACACGCTGGCACATCAACACTCGGACACTCGGACACTCGGACACCCGGACACTCTGGCCGGTAAAACCAAGCTCTCGCATATCCTAAAATTGTTCCGTCGCGACGGCCGCTGTAGTGGCGAGCCCGATGTGCTTGCAACCTGTTACGTACGTTGTGTAGCTGTGGGTGTAATCTGTGTATGTACTTTAAATCAATAGGGGCTGAATTCTATGCATTTAGCGTTAAAACACAAGCAGACGTCGTTGCGAGGCCTTCTTTCCAAAAAAGGAGATAACAAGCGCAGAATTGCCTTTTTGAGTATGCTTTTCCACTTTGCCTACTTTAGCCGTTCACGGCACTGCACAGCACCAACTAGAGAAAGGTAAACTGTATAAAATGGTATCTCAACGGATGCGTGGGGATGACCATCAGGGTCGACCGAGAGAAACATCTGCTGCCGAAAGACTCTCCATTCCGCGGGAACACCCGGTGCCCGACCCCTCTCCTTTCCTGTACTTTCCTGTTGTCCGGCGTTATAGATGAACAAACCTTAATCTGTCCGGCAGCTGGCTCCGCAACCGGTGAGCAGCAGCGGGGTTAACGGCGGGACACTGTCCGGCAGAGCGTTTCTTTTTCTGTTTCCGTCGTTTCGGTTCGTTTTGGACGAATCGTAACTTGTTATGTTGTCATTTCCTTATTGGTGACGTCATGTGACGGTGTTAGTAAGCTGTTTCAAGTTGTTTCAAGGTGGGTGTTTCAAATAGTATGCATAGACCAAAAGAAAGATGCAAGAATTTACGGCGAAAAATCTCAACTTCACCGTGGAAGTCGCGCTTTTACCACTGCAGGGGTGGAGGAATGGCAGGGACGAGCGATCTGAAGGGCCCAGACAGAACTTGAAAAATTGCTGAGAATCGCAGCGTTTTGCTGTCTGGTGCTGTGCTAGGGTTGTTTTGCAGAATTTATAACACTTGTAGGAGACCTTACAAAGTTTATTTCGAAGGCGATCTTTCATTAGATACGTTAAGATAAACTTAGAAGCGAGGCATTCGTTAGAGCGCATCCGTGAAGAACGAAGAGCAGTCTGAATTATATATTGTCGTGGTTTGATCTGCCAGGTCTTTTTCATACTCACTGGGGCCTATATCAGTTTCGACACGTACAGGCAGAAAGGACAACGGCACCTGGAGCTCGTACGGATCTATTTCAAACTGCAGTGGTTCGAGCGACTTAGCGGCTGGAACTTAGGAAATTCGGCAGGTAACGTACCCCAGTTCGAAGCGCATCTGGGCGGATCGGGCCGGTTCTCAGGATAAGCATGTGGTCGCGAAGAGTGGGGGCCCGCTGGTTGCGGTCGCACCTCTCCATAATCCGGAAATTTGGCGTACTGGCATTGCTGGTTTTCATTGTGTACAGCCAATTGTATCTGTTCCATTCTGGCGGCACCAATGAGACGCTCAAAGGGTGGATAGATTCCATTCGATCGGAGCAGAAGCTGTCGAGCGCTGAATTTGCGGCGTATCTGTATAGAAAGATGAAGTATGACACGTCGCCCAATTGGATCGACACGTACACGTTGAACGAGAATCTGCTGACGTTGCCACTAGGTCCGAAGCAGGGCACAAAGCTCAGAAGTATAGAAGAGTTGCGTTTCTACGAGAGTGATCCGCGCCTCACGTGGTCGGTTCTTCTTGAACACTTGCAGACTGCGGAGGCAGAGAGAAAAGAAAATCGGGTGGTTTCCTTTTCTTGGTACGACTGGTCAGACTTCCACATGTTTAATAAATTGGTCAGTCTCCAGGAGGTTAACTTTGGTTGTGGGTTTCTTTACGAGACAGCTTTTGAGCTCACTCAGCTGGAGGCTATCGAAAAGGAAATCAATGACGTTTTGTTCATTTCTGACAGGCTTAAGTACAACGATCCCAAATGGATGGAAGCAACGAGAAAGAAAGAAATCGAAAGAAATGATCCAGTAGTGTATCCAGAGAGTAGGTGCAGAAGGTATTCCGATAAATCTCGAAAATTCAATCTTCCAGTGGAAGCTCATCAGTTAGATGAACAA
Organism: Zygotorulaspora mrakii; assembly: GCF_013402915.1. Classification (NCBI taxonomy): domain Eukaryota; kingdom Fungi; phylum Ascomycota; class Saccharomycetes; order Saccharomycetales; family Saccharomycetaceae; genus Zygotorulaspora; species Zygotorulaspora mrakii. The sequence goes on from NC_050725.1 coordinate 1,071,379, forward strand.
TGTAGGCCTGAGGTCTTTGCATTGCAAACAAGGTCTTATCTTTTGAATCATTATAAAAATCCAATTTCTCTTACTTTGATGGAACATGATAATTCTTCTTATAGAGTTTTTGTTGACCCAAATGATAGAAGTAATATACAACAATCGGGATATTTGAAGTCTTTTCTACAGAAAAACGGCGTCACTACTGTTCATAACGATAATGGCAATGGCAATGGTAGAAGCGGAAAAAAAAACCCAAATGTTGTCTTTGATCACTGGAAACAATATAACATATTTTTGCAAAGTAATACCGCAAATCATTATAGAACTGTGATTCCTGAAATTGATAAAGTTTCGTATGATCGTGACTTTGTTCATCTTTCGGACGATTTATTCGAGGTTAATGTTCCAAGCATTATTGAAGAATTAGAATCAATTGAGAATCCAAATCCCCATGATAAAGAATATTTAGAAAGTTTAAAGATTTCAAGGGAGACACATCCTGCTTTAGCAAGTAAATTTTTGAGCGAAGCTGCTCACATTACCCAATTCAATGGTATGGGATATCATCGTGATAAAAGATTCTTTAACGGTGCATTGATCCATGATCCGTTGGAATATCAGTTAAGACTCAATGCATTGATTAGAAATTGGTTGAAGTTTACAAGATCAAACGGATTAATTACCTGGTTGGCTCACGGTACAGTTTACGGCCAGTTGTATAATGGATTAACATTTCCTTGGGATAATGATTTCGATGTTCAAATGCCAATTAAACATTTGCACTTGTTGAGTAGATATTTCAACCAGAGTCTGATCATGGAAGACCCAAGAGAGGGGAATGGCAAATATTTCCTTGATGTTACTAATTCTATTACAGTCAGAACTTCAGGCAACGGTTTCAACAATATTGATGCAAGATTCATCGACGTTGATTCTGGTTTATATGTTGATATAACCGGTCTTAGTGTTTCATCAACGCCACTTAGCGATAAATTAACAAGTGACTATAAAAAATTTTCGGCCATTTTTGATTCCAAAAGTTACGCAAAGGATAAAAAGTGGCCAGAAAGAGGTGAAGGTCTCGCCTCAATGGATATATTTGAATTACAAAATTATACGGCTGATCACAGCGATAAATTTAGTTCAGATCAACTGAAAAAAATTGAGGAATTGGTAAATCATGAAAGAAATTTTCAACAGGGAACCGATAAACCAGAGTCTGGTTCAAATCCAAATGAGCGCTATTGGACGAACAAAGAGCTGAAAGCCTACAATTGTAGAAATAATCATTTTGTTACACTTGAATTATTATCCCCACTTACCAGTACAGTATTCCATGGAGTTCATGCTCTAGTACCTAGGAAAGTTGCAGGTGTGCTAAAAAATGAATATAACCTACCAAAACAATTCGGATTTGAAGTTTTTGATGGTAAGGCATATTTACCTGCCCTGCATTCGTGGTTTAACTATAATGTCTTGAAAAGATTTGCCAATTCAAACTCCTGGAATACAAAGCTCCAGAAAATCAAATCACCAATTAGTAAATTAGATTTCCCTGATATCAAGCTGTTACTCGATAATATGCTCAAACTTGGTTATAACGATTTATTCACCATTTGTTACAATGCGTTCAACGTTACATCATATCGTTATAAAGAAAGGGAAATACAGTTTGATAACTCAAGTTCTAAGAATGAAAAATTCAAACTACTTCACATTCTTAGAAACGATGTTGCTCCGCAGCTGTCTTCACCTGGTAAAGACCCTTACATGTTCAACTACGAAAGGCGCATGTGGAGAAAAGTTGGTGCTACGATTGGTAATACTATAATGAGAGCAATTCACAAGGCAGTTGAAACTCAGGCATCAAACGAGTTATGGTCGAGTTATGTTGCCACGCATGAGGGAAGATCGGAACTATTCATAACGAGAAATGAACTTGGTGATGTTGAAATCGATTTGAACAATCACGGGAGGAAAATTACAGAGCCAAATACAATTTTAGAATCTGATCCTTTTTAGTCAGGTGTCTTAATAACATTTCCCAATGAAATTATATTCATGTAATGGTAACATAATCATCGCTGGTTACATATAGCGGCGCAGGTTTTTTTGATTAGAAATTCCTCATGGATCAATCATCCTAATATAGGCCAACTGTATAATATATACTATATTTTATATACATTACCTTTTAATAATTAAATATTATCTTCTAATGCATTGATTGCATTTTTCATTCACATTTCGGAAAACTTCAAAATTGACATCTCTCATTATTATTCCTTCCACACCTTTACCCAGATTACCCAGTAGCTCAACACTTTGGTTTTCCGAATCTAAGTGTCCCTCTTCGTTATCAAATTTTCCGTTAAACTTGTATATTCCTGAGCTACCAGCGAAAACTGTAGTGCCATCTTCAATTCCACACCGATTTGCCATAACCACAATTGCATTCTTGTTTTTAAACTTCCATATTCCATCAATGGAAGAACCCATGTATGATGCACTTCTCTTTTTCTCCAGAAAAGGAAACAAATCTTCTATGGACCATAGATATCTTTGCCTTAATGCGAGAAAAGGTGTGAACCGGAGTAACCAGTAATTCACGTTTGACATATCCGGTTTTGCAAAGTCCGTATAGTCCTTTTGCAACAGATCTGAATCACTTGATAATCTTTTCGTGATATTTCTATTATCGAAATCATACTGGTAATCACCCTGAGATCCATATGCAGGGAGATGTTGTTGTCTCGTGTGTTGTTCGATCTTGGAAACCTTTTCAGTTATTTCTTCCTTTCTCAAGTCACTCGTTACTGAGCTGGAGTGAAGCCACGCCATTGGACATATGATCAGCTCGCTATTATTGTCCACGTTGTAGGTTGCAAATTCAAAATCTTGGAATGGTGCCTGAAATTTATAAGGACTCAGATCCATGCATATTCCAATTGATGTTTTCAATGTTACATCCACTGCATTTCCTTCTTTACCTTTGGATAGATCTTTCCCTCTGCCTTTAAATAAGAGTGGGAAATTTTGGAACCCTGCAGGGTTCTCCTGGCAGTTCCAATCTTCATCTGTATTGTAAAGAAAAGACTTTCTGTAATTGAAAACTAACTCACCTTCTGGACTGATCAAAATAGCTGAATTATATAATTTGGAATCAGCATCAGTGCTTACACGTTCAGGATATCCAATGACGGTATAGCAGCTGAACATCTTGGAAACCAATCTTGCCAAATCAAAAGAAGGCCCATCCTTTGCCCTTGATGTGTAGGGCAGAATGTGATCCCTCGAATGAAAATTGTAACCAGTCAATGCAAATTCCGGGAAAACTACTAGGTCAAGATTCTTTCCGGTGCCAGAATTATCCAAGGTGTCTTTTAGCTTTCTTAGCATAGTCGTAGCTCTTGAAACATTTTGCGATACCTGAGCAATCTGTGGGTTCAATTGCACCACGGCAATACGTAAATTTACCGCTAATTTGGTCTTGGGTGGTATCGAAGAAGACATACTGCAGAACTATTTCGATTTCATCTTTTACCATTTTTCAACGATTTGCGTTTCCTGTGCAAGCGTTTTTTTTATCTTATGCTACAACTACTAATCCACAATAGCAGAAATAAAAGTCGTAACCCAAACTGACGTGACGATCTCTGTGATGTCGGATACCAGCGATACTAGAGTATTTAAGGAGGGCTATAACCGACTTGCGTGGGACGTGCAAGAGCCTACTTACGATGCGGTCACAATAAATCCACTGGAGAGCAAAGTTACACAAGAAAACGAAGTGGACAACGAACAAGAAGACGAAATTGACCATAATGTCCCTCAAATTTCCACAGCAACTGAGAAGAACCACCTGGAATTTACAGAACTGGACGCCCACATAAGCAACGTCCACGATCCCAAAAACCAGTTAGCCTCCTTGATCAAGAACGCTCAGCACAACAAGGAAGCGCTTGCAAAAAGAAACAAACGTATTAAGGAGTCTAAAATGCAACAGAGGTCGCGGTACGGCTGGTAAGTTAAACCCCCCGGTACTGGCACGGCTGGTACTCTGAAATTCGTTAATTACTATGACTATTCGGACGTTGAATCTTTTTTCACGAGATTCTAACATGCATTTTTTTTTTCACCTCATCGCAGCTGAAAAATATTATTTCAATATCAACAATTACTCGAGTTCATAGGTAAAGAGGTTGATACTGAGAAGCTTATAATGTCCGTGGTGGGGTCGCTTGTCTTTTGTCTAAACTGTGGTAATCTTCTGGACAACCCAAGTACTGCCTCTGGGTCAGAACTTGAGTGCATGCAATGTAAGACCAGATATCCAAAATCGAAATTCGCAAGCATGAAGGTCATCACCTCAACTTCTGAGGATGCTTTCCCCTCAAAATTGAGATTGAAAAAGTCCGTGGTCAAGACATCGCTGAAGAAGAACGAGCTCGAAGAAGGCGCTGTCATCAAGGAAAAGTGTCCTCAATGTGGGAACGAGGAAATGCATTATCACACATTGCAACTACGGTCGGCCGACGAAGGTGCTACCGTGTTCTACACATGTCCTGTCTGTAATTACAAGTTCAGGACCAATAATTAGGTGATAGACTCGAAGGACCCAGTGACCGTTTACCGCCGCGACACCCGCAACGAATCTGAACTGAATAACCGCTATGGATCCTACAGATGTTGGTGCAGCTATGCTGCCGCCCAATTCAGCTTATATAATCAGTCAATAGCTGCATCTGCAATCTTCAATATACCTATGTATTCGTCAAATTTGGCTGGCAGCTTTATGTAGCACAGTAGTTCTCAGCTCGTTTGATGTGATTTGACGAAAATTTATTCTTTTCACAGTGGCGACGGAAATATATTGTACGTAATTCTATGTATTCAATCAGTGATGAACACGATTGTCGTTGAATAAGTTTGGATTCTACAGGTTTCAAAGCCATCCGTAATCTGAAAAGAAGCAATGGCACAGGTACCAATGCAAGCTATGGACATGCCGGATATGTCGAATGCGATTGTGGCGCAGGATGAGATGGGAAGACCTTTCATCATCGTGAGAGATCAGGGAAGTAAAAAGAGACAACACGGTTTGGAGGCCAAGAAGTCACACATTTTGGCGGCAAGGTCAGTTGCGTCGATAATCAAAACGTCGCTGGGTCCTCGTGGACTGGACAAAATTCTGATTTCGCCAGATGGAGAAATTACGATAACCAACGATGGTGCGACAATTCTCTCGCAAATGGAACTTGACAACGAGATAGCGAAACTTCTGGTGCAACTATCCAAATCTCAGGACGATGAAATCGGTGACGGGACAACAGGTGTTGTAGTACTAGCCAGTGCACTCTTGGATCAAGCGTTGGAATTGATAGAGAAGGGCATTCATCCAATTAAGATCGCCAATGGGTTCGACGATGCCGCCAGAGTTGCTATTCAGAAACTAGAGGAAGAAGCTGAAGATGTTGGTGCAAAAAATGAGGTATTCAAAGGCCTTCTGTTCAAAGCAGCGAAGACATCCTTGGGATCCAAGATTGTTTCGAAAGACCATGACAAATTTGCACAAATGGCTGTGGATGCAGTGGCAAGTGTCTTGGATGAGGAAAGAAAAGATGTCGATTTCGAATTAATTAAATTGGAGGGCCGTGTTGGTGGCTCTTTGGGCGATTCAAAGTTAATTCATGGTGTCATTTTAGATAAAGACTTTTCGCATCCCCAAATGCCAAAGGAGGTTCTACCTGTTGAGGGCAAAGAAAATGTCAAATTAGCAATCCTAACATGTCCGTTTGAACCCCCAAAGCCAAAGACGAAGCATAAATTAGATATTTCTAGCGTGGAAGAGTACCAAAAACTACAATCCTACGAACATGATAAATTTAAAGAAATGATCGACTATATAAAGAAATCAGGTGCAGATGTTGTTATCTGCCAGTGGGGATTCGACGATGAAGCCAATCATTTACTACTGCAAAATGAATTACCTGCTGTTAGATGGGTTGGAGGTCAGGAATTGGAACTAATTGCCATTGCTACTCATGGTCGCATTGTTCCTCGTTTCCAGGACTTATCACCGGAAAAATTGGGTAAATGTAGCAAGATATACGAAGTCGAGTTCGGAACCACAAAGGACCGTATGTTAGTCATTGAAGAATGTTCTGACGCCAAAACAGTTACCTGTTTTATTCGTGGTTCAAACAAGATGATAGTCGATGAAGCTAAACGCGCCCTTCACGATGCCCTTTGTGTGGTTCGTAACTTATTCAAAGACTCTCGTGTTGTATATGGTGGTGGCGCTGCTGAAGTAACCATGTCTATTGCAGTCTCCGAAGAAGCAGACAAGCAACGCGGCATAGATCAATATGCATTTCGCGCATTTGCTCAAGCTTTGGATACCATACCAATGACTCTAGCGGAGAATTCAGGTTTGGATCCAATTGAAACGCTGACAACCTTGAAGAGTAAACACATCAAGGAAAAAGTTTCCACTATGGGTGTGGATTGCTTAAGTAAGGGTACCAATAATATGAGAGAACTTTTTGTTGTTGACCCGTATATTGGCAAAAAACAGCAGATCATGTTAGCAACGCAATTATGTAGGATGATTTTAAAGATCGATAATGTCATCATTAGCGGGAAAGACGCGTATTGATTACATTTTAGACCTATTGTATAGCTAACACCATTCTAATAGTTTTGTCACCTGTGATGAAAGTGCTTCATTATTTATTTCTTACTTTTTCTGTTTACAAAGGCTCCCATTTATTCTCAAAAACAAATGTGTCTATATATGCTAAGTTTCCTTCAGGACGCGACTTAGACCATGTTAAAAAGACTGAAGTTTCTGACTATCTCTGGCCCGTATTCCTCGTAATCCTTCTTAGTATGACAGTGGCTCTTGAACTCTGCTGTCTGAGCCAATAATGAACCACCAAACCAAACTGCATTTCTTTGCTTCCTATGAGAAATAACTTGCACCTCAACACCCGTTGATTTTGTACCACTGAGCTGTTCACTTTGAGCAATTCTATTGTTTACTATCGATTTTAAGTCTCTTTGTAAACGGCGACCGAAATCTTTAAACATAGTAGATCCACCTGAAAGCACAATATTGGTGTAAAGTCCCTTACGGACATCAATAGGGCATGCTTGAACGGTATGATCAACAATAGTTGGCAAAGGTGTCAAAAAATCTGAAGATGCAATTTCTGGATTGAAAAAAATTTCTGGTGCCAAAAATCTTTCATATCCAACATCAACAATTTTCTTTCTTGTCTTTTCTTGACTCTCTACAACAAATTGTGCAAATTTTTCTCCATCTCTATCGAACTTATTGAATTCTTTGACAATATCTGGACACACATAGCAGTATTCTTGTTTGATACGCTCAGCGGTCCTTAAGGAGGTGTCAGCTTCACCACGTTCTCTTAGTAAGGATTGGATAAATAAAGTAATGTCCCTTCCGGCAATTGGGATGTTTTTAATTGCGGATCCTATGACATAACCCTCGGCCACGGGAATAACATGTGTAACACCATCACCAGAGTCGATAACTGTACCTGTCAGAGACCTGTCAACGACCTTGGAAGATGTCCAAGAAGCGGCCAATGCCAATACAGCTTGAACAGCAATATATAAGCCTGCACAGTTGAATGACTCGAAGAAAATTTCCGCTACTTGCTCTCTATTCTCAGGTGGATTTAGAGGTGGTTCGGTAAGTAGAAAAAAATGATCTTCTGGCTCGGTTCTTAAGTACTTAAAAATAGAATTCTCCCAGAACCTTTCCATATGATCCCAATTTTCAACTTGTCCGTGTCTTACTGGATAACTCAAGGAGTATGACGGTCCCTGAGATGCAATTAACGCTTCATTACCAATGTAAAAATCCAAATCTTCGGTGCCTCTCTTACCTGCCAAATTGTTCGAGAGCAATGAGCCCGTCTGGGAGCTGTTAAAAGCAGTAGCAGACGTGGTATTACCAAAGAAAGCATTTGTACTGCTCGAGTTTCCTGAACCGCCAGAAACGGTGGTAGCGGTAGCCTTCTTAGTACTTGAGGGTTGTGCTGTGGCAATCGCGGTTGGGAAGATAAAAGATGGGGAGTCGTTTCCAGCAAATCCTAGTTTGCTGAGACCAGTACCATTGTCCATCACAACAGCTGGATTGTTGAGGTATGACATCTTTCCTATTTTATTCTTTCCTTAGATTTAGCTATCCACTTACTGCACGAGTTGCTCCTGTATGCCAGATATACCAGAAGATATTAACAAAATGCTCAATTTCTTCAAATGTCCTGTTCCTAGCCTCAAATGTGAGTGATCTAGCTGGTATCGCTCCTGTTTAAGAGCCTGTTTCTTTCAATGACAATCGAATTTCATTTCATGCTTTTCCGAAAAGGGGCGAGCTCTCTAGTTGTTAGCTATGTCGATGGTAGTGACAGAAGAGTGCACAAGAAACAAATATGGAACCTAAATGAAGAGATTGAGCCCCTCGAGCTCACTACTACGCCCCTACAACAAATTGATTACATAGACGACTAATATTCAGCTAAAATCACCAACAACTTGCATAATACACAGTTTTTGGTCCATATAATTGCTGAAGTTACCCGCCCTTACTCTTCAGTGTAATATATCATGCGATTTGTCAATCGAGCGTTGAACAGTAAATCTTGGAGAATGAAGAGCCGAAAACGTCAAAGCAAGGACCAAATCAGTAGCTGCGGGAGTTGTTACTAAATACTCGAGAGCTTTTGAAGAGCTTTTGATCTTGCAAACGGAATAGACACCCACAGGCAGCATATAAAGATCGATGTTGTCTTTGAGAAGAAAAACAGAAAATCACCACCGTTCCAGGAAAAAGCTGACGTCTAATTTGCACTCTGAGGATGATATTTCGAACAGTTCAGGTCCAGATATTACAAATGGGGTAGGAGTGTCAGCAGGTAATGCACAAATGAGTACGGCAGCTGATTCGGATGCGAAATTGTACGGAGAAGCAGACTCTAGTAATGTTGCATTGGATAGTACCTTTTCGACTTTCAATTTGATTTTTGATAAACTGCGCAGTGCACTGCCAAGTGAAAGGATTGCAGCATCTTATGAACTGAGATCATCACTAATATCACTGGTGAGGGAAGTTACAATTGAGCAGTTTCAAAGATTTAGCAATAAAATCAATAACAAAATTTTTGAATTAATCCATGGTTCGAGCACAAATGAAAAAATCGGTGGTATTCTGGCGGTGGATACACTTATAGATTTCTATGCTCACACAGAAGAATTGCCCAATCAAACTTCAAGACTTGCTAATTACTTGAGGGTTCTTATACCATCGAATGATATTGAGGTTATGAGACTCGCGGCTAATACTCTCGGTAAATTGGCTGTACCTGGTGGTACACTCACGACGGATTTTGTGGAGTTTGAAGTAAAGACTTGTATCGAATGGTTAACTACTTCGCCAGAGAATGCGTTGTCAAGTTCCAAGCAAGAGTATAGAAAGCATGCGTCATTACTTATCATAACCGCTTTGGCAAATAATTCACCATATCCTTTATATTCATATGTCAACTCTATCCTAGATAACATCTGGAGAGCATTGAGAGATACCAAGCTTGTTATCCGAAAGGATGCCGCCATAACGCTTGGTAAGTGTTTAAGTATAATACAGGACAGAGATGCTGCGCTGACAAAACAATGGGTACAACGGCTATTCAAAGAATGCGTCTACGGATTGACTATCAACACAAACGAATCTATTCACGCTACACTACTGGTCTATCGGGAGCTTTTATCACTCAATAGTGTTTACTTGAACGGCAAGTATGACGAGATATATCAGTCATCCATGAGGTACAAGGACCACAAATATGATGTTATACGTAAAGAAGTCTATGCAATTTTGCCTCTTTTGGCAAAATTTGACTCAACTCAATTCACAAGCAGATATCTGGATCAGACCATGGTTCATTATTTGACTATACTAAAAAGTATGAACGCCAATGCGGCTAATAGTTCTGACAAAACGGCAATTTTAGTTTCCATTGGTGACATTGCTTTCGAAGTAGGTTCAAATATTGTTCCGTACATGGACCCCATTTTGGACAATCTAAAAGACGGTCTGCAGACGAAGTTCAAAATTCGTAAGTATTTTGAGAGAGAAATCTTTTATTGCATTGGAAAATTAGCTTCCGCTGTAGGCCCAGCACTAGCGAAGTACTTGAATAGGGGTCTTCTGGATCTTTTACTCTCATGCCCACTTTCAGACTACATGCAACAGACATTATTGATTTTCAATGAAAAAATACAAGCATTGGAGCCCACAATTAATTCAAGGCTATTGGACTTGTTGTGCATATCTTTGTCTGGTGAAAAATTCAAGCAACCAGGATCGCCTGCATCCATGACGCCTCTGTCTATCGAAAAAGCTCGTCAGTGGAGGAACCAAAGTATATCACGTAAGACCGGTGAAGTAAATGATGATACTAACGATGCTCAAATTTTAACACAAGCATTCAGAATGTTACAGACAATCAACCACAAATATTCTTTGACAGAGTTCGTGAGACTGGTAACAATCTCTTATATTGAACACGAAAATAGTTGTGTTAGGAAACTGGCAGCTCTTACTTCATGCAGTCTGTTTATGAAAGATAATATATGTAAGCAGACTTCTTTGCATGCTTTAAACTCGGTTTCTGAAGTACTGAGTAAACTTTTGACCGTTGCAATAACCGACCCAGTTGCCGAAATACGTTTTGAGATTTTACAGCACCTAGATTCTAGCTTTGATCCACAGCTGGCCCAGCCAGATAACATGCGGTTACTATTTATGGTTTTAAATGATGAGGTATTCGCCATTCAAATGGAAGTCATACGTATCATTGGTAGATTGGCAACAGTGAACCCCGCTTATGTGGTACCGTCATTAAGGAAAACATTATTGGAGCTGTTGACAAAGCTAAAGTACTCTAATATGCCTCGCAAAAAGGAGGAAAGTGCAACTCTATTGTGTGCCCTTATCAGTTCAAGCAAAGAGGTAACCAAGCCTTATATTGAACCAATATTAGATGTTTTACTTCCAAAATCGCAAGATACATCTTCTGCTGTTGCGTCTACCTCTCTTAAAGCAATAGGTGAATTATCTATTATCGGTGGAGAAGCCATGAGGAGCTATCTAGATGAGTTGATGCCTCTCATTATCAGTACATTCCAAGATCAATCTAATTCTTTCAAAAGAGATGCTGCATTGAAAACCCTAGGTCAGCTGTCCGCATCTTCAGGATATGTGATTGAACCATTATTAGATTATCCTGAACTGCTGGGGGTTTTAATCAATATCCTAAAATCTGAGAGCGCGCAGAACATTAGAAGGGAAACAGTTCGGTTAATAGGTATATTAGGTGCATTAGATCCTTATAAACATAGGCAGGTCGAAGTTTCCTCCAATGCGATGATATCAGTGGAGCAGAACGCTCCTTCAATTGATATTGCGCTTTTAATGCAGGGCATGTCTCCCACTAACGAGGAGTATTATCCTACAGTGGTTATTAACACTCTTATGAAAATTTTAAGGGACTCATCACTCTCGTCCCATCACACCGCTGTAATTCAGGCTATTATGCACATATTTCAGACACTTGGATTACGATGCGTTTCTTTTTTGGGCCAAATAATCCCAGGAATAATATCAGTCATGCATTCATGTCCACCATCACTTTTAGAATTTTATTTTCAGCAACTTGGTCTACTCGTTTCTATTGTCAAGCAGCATATTCGACCACACGTTGACGAGATATATGGGGTCATCGAAGAATTTTATATGATTCCAAAGCTCCAGATTACTATCATATCGGTTATAGAGGCTATATCCAAGGCTCTGGAAGGTGAATTGAAAAGATTCGTTCCAAGAACTCTGACTTTCTTCTTAGCTATTTTCGAGAATGATAAATCCAGTAATAAAGCGGTTTCTATACGAATCTTGAAATCACTCGTCGTTTTTGATACTAACTTGGAAGATTATGCCTACTTTATCATTCCAGTAATAGTTCGAATGGCGGAATTCTCTTCCGGGACTTTAAAGAGAATGGCAATCGTCATACTGGGAAAACTGGCAAAAAATATTAACCTCTCGGAAATGTCTTCCAGAATTGTTCAAACGCTGGTTCGTATACTTAACAGTGAAGACAGAGAATTAATTAAGGCAACACTGAATACATTAAGTATTTTACTTCTGCAATTGGGAACAGATTTCACCATTTTTATACCTGTCATCAACAAGGCTTTGGTGAGGAACCATATCCAACATTCAATTTATGACCAGCTAGTTAACAAATTGCTAAACAATGAGGGCTTGCCGACGAATATCATTTTTGACAAAGAGTTTGACACGAGCACAAAAGAGACAGGGGAATTAGAATCTTCAGCTAAAAAGCTGCCGGTAAATCAGTTGGTTTTGAAGAACTCTTGGGATTGCAGCCAACAAAGAACGAAGGAAGACTGGAAAGAATGGATCAGGCGATTGTCGATTCAACTTTTGAAAGAATCACCATCTCATGCTTTGAGGGCCTGTTCGGGATTGGCGGGCATATATTTCCCCCTTGCAAGAGATCTATTCAATGCTTCTTTTTCTAGCTGTTGGACCGAACTTTATACACAATATCAAGAAGATCTGGTCCAGTCGCTATGCACAGCATTATCCTCTCCTCAAAACCCACCAGAAATTCACCAAACTTTGCTAAATCTTGTAGAATTTATGGAACATGACGATAAATCCTTACCTATACCAATCCAAACTTTGAGCCAATATGCCCAGAGATGTCATGCCTACGCAAAGGCATTACATTACAAAGAAGTTGAATTTATCCAAGAGCCATCAACATCGACAATTGAGTCGCTGATTAGCATTAATAATCAATTGCACCAGACTGATGCAGCTATTGGTATTTTGAAGCACGCTCAACAACATCATGATCTTCAACTAAAGGAAACATGGTTTGAAAGATTGCAAAGGTGGGAAGATGCCCTGAATGCTTACAATCAGAGAGAAGTCTCAGGAGAAGACTCTCTAGAAGTTACGATGGGTAAAATGAGATCTTTACATGCTTTGGGTGAATGGGATCAGTTGGCGGAGCTGGCTTCTGAGAAATGGAATGTATCAAAACCGGAGGTGCGCATAGCGATGGCCCCATTGGCAGCAGGAGCAGCATGGGGGCTCGCACAATGGGACAAGATAGAACAGTACATTAATGTTATGAAACCACAGTCACCAGATAAGGAGTTTTTTGAAGCTGTTTTATGTCTTCATAGGAACAAGTTTGAAGAGGCAGAAAATCACATTTTTAATGCCCGTGATCTCCTAGTCACGGAAATTTCCGCGCTCATCAACGAGAGTTATAATCGAGCTTACAATGTCGTCGTTAGGACACAAATTATTGCAGAACTCGAAGAAATTATGATGTATAAGAAACTCCCACAGACATCCGATAGACGTGCGCTAATTAGAAAAACGTGGAACAGAAGGCTATTAGGTTGTCAAAAAAACGTGGACGTATGGCAAAGAGTGTTGAGGGTTAGATCCTTGGTAGTGAAGCCTAAACAAGATATGCAAATTTGGATCAAGTTTGCTAATCTTTGTAGAAAGTCAGGAAGAATGGGACTCGCACAGAAAGCTTTGAATTCGTTACTTGAGGAAGGCGGCGATCCTGATCATCCAAATACCGCAAGAGCTCCTCCTCCGGTAGTCTATGCTCAGCTGAAATATCTATGGGCCTCTGGATCTCAAAAAGAGGCTCTTCGTCACCTGATTGGTTTCACATCAAGAATGGCACACGACTTAGGTTTAGACCCTAGCAATATGATAGCCCAAAGCGTGCCACAGAATAGCACGATAGCTCCCAGTCATGTGGAGGATTACACAAAGCTGCTTGCCAGATGCTTTTTGAAGCAGGGTGAATGGAGAGTTTCTCTTCAAGCAAACTGGAGGATGGAAAGTCCAGATGCTATCTTGGGGTCATATTTATTGGCAACACACTTTGATGATAAGTGGTACAAAGCTTGGCATAATTGGGCGTTAGCAAACTTTGAAGTCATTTCCATGATAACATCTGGATCTCGTGAAGAAGCTGGTCGAGGTCAAGATAGTACGTTCAACGGTATATATAGAATCGAAAATGGAATGATGGGTTCCGGCTCTTTCAGTAATGAAGGTAACAAGTATCCAATCGAATTAATTCAAAGGCACGTTGTTCCTGCTATCAAAGGATTTTTCCACTCAATCTCTTTGTCCGAGTCGAGCTCTTTGCAAGATACTTTAAGATTGTTGACTTTATGGTTTACTTTTGGGGGCATTCCTGAAGCAGCTCAGGCGATGCACGAAGGCTTTAGTCTCATCAAGATCGGAAATTGGTTGGAAGTTTTACCACAATTGATTGCTCGTATTCACCAGCCTGATAAGGTTGTCAGTCGTTCCCTGCTATCTTTGCTTTCCGATTTTGGTAAGGCACATCCACAAGCTTTGATTTATCCTTTGACAGTGGCAATTAAGTCTGAATCTGTTTCCAGGCAGAAAGCCGCTTTATCAATAATTGAAAAGATGCGCATCCACAGTCCTGTTCTGGTCGACCAGGCAGAATTGGTTAGCCACGAATTGATTCGTGTTGCTGTTTTGTGGCATGAGCAGTGGTACGAAGGCTTGGAGGATGCAAGCAGGCAGTTTTTCGGTGAACACAACACAGAGAAAATGTTTGCAACTTTAGAGCCGCTGCATGAAATGCTCAAGAGAGGACCGGAAACTTTGCGAGAAATTTCATTCCAAAATTCATTTGGAAGAGATCTGAACGATGCCTACGAGTGGGTTACCAATTACAAACGGAGGAAGGATGTGAGTAACTTGAATCAAGCCTGGGATATTTACTATAATGTTTTCCGCAGGATTAGCAGACAACTTCCTCAGTTGCAAACCCTCGAGTTGCAGCATGTGTCTCCGAAACTTCTCGCTGCGCATGATTTAGAACTGGCCGTACCAGCTACTTATATGGCAGGGAAGCCTATAATCAGAATTGCCCGATTTGAGCCTGTATTTACGGTCATATCCTCGAAGCAGAGACCTCGTAAATGTTCTATCAAAGGTAGTGACGGAAAAGATTATCAATATCTCTTGAAAGGGCACGAGGATATCAGGCAAGATAGTTTGGTTATGCAATTGTTTGGTCTAGTCAACACATTGTTGCAAAATGATTCTGAATGTTTCCAGAGACATCTCGACATTCAACAATATCCCGCTATTCCTTTGTCTCCAAAGTCTGGTTTACTGGGATGGGTGCCTAATAGTGACACTTTCCATGTATTAATCAGGGAACATCGAGAAGCCAAGAAAATACCACTCAATATGGAGCATTGGGTTATGCTGCAAATGGCACCTGATTATGATAACTTAACATTACTTCAAAAAGTAGAAGTCTTCACGTACGCTCTGGACAATACTCGGGGTCAGGATCTTTACAAGGTACTCTGGCTAAAGAGTCGATCTTCCGAGTCTTGGTTGGAAAGAAGAACAACTTACACCAGATCACTGGCAGTTATGTCTATGGTGGGCTACATTTTAGGATTAGGCGATAGACACCCAAGTAATTTGATGCTTGACAGAATAACTGGTAAGGTAGTTCACATCGATTTCGGTGACTGTTTTGAAGCTGCAATATTGAGGGAGAAATATCCTGAAAAAGTTCCATTTAGGCTAACTAGAATGTTGACCTACGCCATGGAAGTTAGCGGTATCGAAGGAAGTTTCCGTATTACCTGTGAAAATGTCATGAGAGTCCTGCGAGATAACAAAGAATCATTGATGGCCATTTTAGAAGCATTTGCGTTTGATCCATTGATTCACTGGGGCTTTGATCTGCCAACCCAGACTATTTTAGAGCATACAGATATTCAACTGCAGCTAAGTAACCCAAGCGAGCTATTGAGGAAGGGTGCTATCAATGTGGAGGAAGCTGCCAGGATGGAGCTCGAGCAGAAAAACGAATTAAGGAACGCAAGGGCGATGCTTGTGTTGAAGCGCATAACTAACAAACTTACCGGTAATGATTTTAAAAGGTACCACGAATTAGATGTTCCTGAACAAGTCGACAAATTAATACAACAAGCAACTTCCATTGAAAACCTGTGTCAACATTATATTGGCTGGTGTCCATTTTGGTGAAGCTAACCCGAAATTCTTTATCAAAGAAAACACTAATAATATATTAAATCTCTATAAACGTGTATCTATAGAATAATTTTTACAATGCATCTCCACTATGCTTATCCATTTCTTGACGATTACATGTTCTCCTTGCAAATTCAAATCAGGATCGAACATTGACTTGGTAAGAACTTTTTGTATTAGGAGTTCGTGTTGAGCAAGCTTAAGATTCTCCCGAAGTTCATCGTCCTCTTCCCCGTATTTCAGATTGAGAGCCTGCAATATACCTATAAGCTTTCCAATTTTGAGTCCAATCTCGGCACCCGTAGGGAAACCCTCATTAAACCCTTTCTGCAGGTTGGTATCCTTGGATTTTGTGACCCCATCCAGATATCCTCTTTTGATATGACTGTCTCGCAGTTTCTTTATATCAAAGGAGGATGGTTCCTTAAGTTCCTCACCACCATCAGATTCCCAAACATCATCCAGAATGTCCGGCATGATGCGTTCCTTGTGGATATGCTTTTTACCCACTGTCTTTGCTACTTGCCATTATTTTTCGCTGGCGGGCTGTGACATTTGGCGAAGTTGATTGAAAAAATGAATCGGAAACATCAAGAGATGATTATGGATCATAAATAAGGTTGTGTAATCCAAGGCTCTCTTAAAGATATGTTTGAAGGTTTCGGTTCGAGTAAGAGACGTAAGGTAGTTACAGCAACAGACAATGAGCAATCAAAGCCCTGGGTAGAGAAGTATAGACCTAAATCATTGGATGATGTGACAGCTCAAGATCATGCAGTTAATGTTCTAAGAAAAACGCTAGGGTCAAACAATCTACCACACATGTTATTTTACGGACCTCCAGGAACTGGTAAAACATCAGCGATCTTAGCACTGACGAGAGAATTGTTTGGACCAGAATTAACTAAATCGAGAGTACTAGAATTGAACGCGTCAGATGAACGTGGGATATCAATTGTCAGGGAAAAAGTCAAGAATTTTGCCCGGTTGACAGTATCAAAACCTAGCAAAGAAGCTTTGGAGAAATATCCCTGTCCACCATACAAAATCATAATCCTGGATGAAGCTGATTCGATGACAGCGGATGCACAGAGTGCGCTCCGTAGAACAATGGAAACGTATTCCAGCGTGACTCGATTTTGTCTCATCTGTAACTATGTGACTAGAATCATTGATCCGTTGGCTTCGAGATGCTCTAAGTTCAGGTTTAGAGCTTTAGACGTTAGCAATGCTATAGACCGTTTGACATACATTGCGGAAAAAGAGTCAGTACAATGTGAGGATGGGGTGCTGAACAGAGTTTTGGACATCTCTGGAGGTGATATGAGGAAAGCAATAACTCTTCTGCAATCAGCGTATAAGCACAATGGATATGAAAACACCAGCAAAATATCTATACAAGACATTGAAGAACTTTCGGGAATTGTTCCAACTTCAATCGTACAGGAACTAATTGAGAGGGTTGCCCAAAAAGATGTAGACGCTTTAACAGAATATGTTCATTCATTCATGAAAAGCGGTTGGTCTGCAACGTCTGTTGTAGGTCAAGTTCATGACCACTATGTCACTAATGAAGAATATAGCACAGACTTTAAAAATAAGGTATCGTGGATATTATTTGATACAGATTCTAAACTAAATAATGGAACGAATGAACATATTCAGCTGTTGAACCTATTGATACACATATCTCGAGTGTTATAATGGCTAAACAGCATTTAATTCCGTTAAAAGCCGAATATTAAATTACTCAATAATATGTACATGCGAACAAAAAATACTAAATATCTGTTTCACTGATGTAATCGCGTCTTCATCAATTAGAGATATAGCTAAACGAAAGTAGCTAGTTACTTATTTACTTGGCCTACTATCTTGTTGTTTGGGCATGCTAGGGATTTGAAATGGCCCAAAATTTACATTTCCGCCTGGTGGAGGTGGCATTGGAGGATAAAAAGGTTGGCCATTTGGTGGCATTATTCCAGCGGGGGGTCCATACATGGATGGGTTAAAATTCGGTGGTAAACCTTGCATTGGAGAAAATCCTGGAGGTGCCATACCTGGTGCCATTTGAGGAAGTACGCCTGGTGGAGGGTGATTTCGATGTTGATTCATGTGTATAGTTGAATTACCACCCGCACTCATCGATTTGCTATCGCCAATGTTTTTTGTGTTTTCGCTCACCAAATGGGCAGGCATTTGAGAACTTCTTTGAAATGGTGGTGGAAAATTAGCTGGTGAGATTCCCATTGGAAATCCAGGTGGTACTGTACCTCGGTGAGCTTGTTGAGATTGCTGAGGTACTGGTGCATGAGATAAATGACCCATTCCCGGTGGGACACTCATCTCCGGTGGTGGAGCAGGCATCCCGTTGGATTCTTGTAATTTGCCTCTGTTGAGTAGCCCTTGGAAGAACAGGTTATTTGTTTGCGATTGCTCTCCGGCAGGCACTCTTTGCACATTAGGCAACGGGGGTACTGGCTGTGGACCCGGATATTGTGCTGTAGGTTGTATAAACGAATTTATTACCTCTTTAGGTCCTGAGCTATTGCGTAAAGGTCCTGGTGCCTGTTTCACTTTCTGAGAGTCCGCATTGAAAAAGGACATAAGTCGAGATCCACTGGTTGCCGGTTCTAATGGTTTTTTCGCGTTTCCATCGGGATGTTGTTCTGTAGCACTGGCAGCAGTATTAACAGCTGGTGTTGGAACATTTGGCGACGAAGATTGAGTGAAAAAAGACGAAAATCTTGAGGCACCTTTTAATGTCTCATTTTGTTTGTTTTTCCTATGTTCATCGGCGGAGCTCCGGTCACTCGCATCAACTTTCTCGATGCCGCCATTATCTGCGTTACTGTTTTTGTTTAATTTTAAAAAGTCAGATATTGAACTTGACGTACTTGAAGAAAATGCTTTATTTTCAACTCCTTCAATTTTTGTTTCAGATAAGCCTCTCTTTTTACGTTCCATCTCCTTCATCTTAGCTTTCCATGATTCAAAGTCTGCCATTGAATTACCAGTCCGTTCAAAGTTCTCTTCCAACGCAAGCAGGTCTTCATTATTAACCGTAATGTCTTTCTCTTCCAGATAACCGATTCTCTCACCCTTGCCAAATTTACTTCCCCTTTTCGGGTGCTGAACCCTTGAATTTTTGCCTTTACTATTCTTTTTCTCACCAAAACTCTCTTCCCCAACAACAGACTTTGTTTTGGAGTTTGGATTTGGGCTTCTGTTTCCATTCTTTTGGCCTGTGCCTTTATGAGAGCCTTGATCCGAAAACCTACGACCAAATCTCCAAAACTTCTTCTTAGGCAAAGAATCGATGAGTTCCTGTATAGAAGGAGATGCAGGCACTTTAGAAAATGAAAGCAATTCATTTATGCTGTAAACATATATCTTGCTCTCTGATATGGGAGGTTTGTAATCGGCAGAATAAGGAGATACATTCACCGGTACAGTTCCATGATCGTGCTCGCCCTCCAACGATTCATCGCTGGATTTGAAGCTATGAGTTTCAATGTCCCTAAAAAAGGTTTTAATGTCATTGGACACCTCAGTTGTTGGTGGCATTAGGATATCATTGGTCAAGTTTTTGCTTAACGGGTCTACCATTGTGATTCTTTCCGTTGTTACTGAAATTACGGATGCTCAGGTATTCCGCGTAACTGGAAACACAGGCTATGCTATGCGACGAATAGTATTTGAACCTGCTGAAATTGTATATTCGCTTTGAACCACCTTTTAATACTTATAGGGTCTAATCCCAGATCGTCTCCTCTACTCAAAATTGGACGCAGTGAGTGGGATTGAAATAGGAAAAATTTTATGCCAGTGACGTCCACGTGATTTTCGACGACAGTAAATATAATGATCTCAATATAGCTAACTAGAGTGTTTAGTCTGGTTATGCTCAGTGATCTGCATATATTTGAACTAAATCTATAGCAGTGACTAACTCTGCCAGAGAGCTTTATTCTTTCGCAAGCTTTCAGTTCAAGTACTAAAGAGACGAATCATATAGGTACTACAAAAGAGACACCTTTGAGCAAAGTAAACGGAAATATTTCTCCTTTTGATAAGCCTACTCAAACTCAACATCTTTTGATGCAACATTTCTTTGCTGCAATGATAACAGCAGTAGAAAATACAAGGTTCTTATTGGAATGCTAGAAATTCATGTACATATGCTTATATATAGGAGAAAGAGTTTTTGCAATTTATTTGTCTTTTGAATTTGAATCTGACTCACCTTTTTTGGATGAGTCGATTTTCCTCTTGTTTAGTTGCCGCTTTATGGAGATACTGATGACATCAAAGTCTTTTTTACCTCAGTGCCATGTGCGTGCCTCAATTAGTGGAGATAAACATTTATGGAATGAAGTTTTCTCCTCTGAATGGGCAATTATGCCAAGAGAGAACCGATCATGGCCACGTAATACTTTTCAAAAGCTTTTCCATCGAGTGTTGCAAGCATTTGTATTAGCTCCAGCCCAAGCGCCGAAGGAAACTGAATTTGTCGAAAATACACTTCGGCCATATACTTCAAGCATGGATTTGAATTGATATCAGCACCACCGCCGCTTTGACGATAGATTTCTTTCAGTAGTCTCGAAAGATCACAGGCGACCACGCGGCAGCTACCATCTTTGATATCAAACTTATACTCAGGCTTAAATGGTATCTCAAAAACCAATGGAACGATCTTTGTAATGAAAAATTCGTTCAATCCCTCCAATTTACCAATATTTTTACCATTCTTGTCATTTTCATCTGTACATTCACCAGATCCAAAACAACGCACGAAACTTACCAGCACATTCAATGCAAGCTTTACAGTTGACGTTTCCTGTACTTCTTCTGGTATGTATGTGAGCAAGTCCATGAGAACAGTTGACAGTATTCCTCTGTTTGTATCTGTTAGTAGTAAAGAAGTGACCGAATTGGTGACGAAAGATTGTAAAACGCCATAGTATGCTTTTTTTAACAAGATTTTATCTCTAAACGAATCGGTGACGACGACGTTTTTCCCGTTGCTATCAGTCGATGATATACCGCCATTGGACCAGTCTGAGTTCTCTATTGACCCCTCGCCATCTATTTGTCTCATAGCAACGTGAATCTTGTTGATTACTGGAGTCAACAAACTATCAAATAATTGATAACTACCTTGATCGTGATGAAACATGTGAACCATTTGGCCCAAGAAACCGAGAAAGTCATTCATTTCTGCAGTACTCAAATCCGATTCTAGATACAAAGCTATGAGTTTACTGGCGAATGGAACTACCTGGTTATTCAAAATAGGAATTAACCGAGCAAATGTGAATCTAGATGCATCCCTCACATTTTCGTGTTTGCTGAAAAATGAAAAAACCACCAATACGACTTCAGCGATGTTAGAAAATTTTTCGATTAATGATCTATGGATAAGCTTTCTGTTAACAAGAGTATTGTTTACTTGATTATCAGGAACAAGTCCGCCATGAACACCTCTTGCTAACGTCCCAACAGCCATTAAGAGATGGTGTGACTGCAACACAACTGCTGGAGTTTGTAATTGCGATGAAACACATGTTTCCAGTGCTGTAAATAGAGGGGTTAAAACTTCATCTAAAATGTCAAAGTTAGAATCAGTATTCGAACCAATCAGTAACCCGACACCTTCAAAAAGGTAAAGCTGGCTATCAAAAATTGTGTCTTCTTCTGTTCCATCTTGTTCTTGAACAACAGCTTTAATATTGAGCAAAGGCGAAACTTTTCCGATTATCTGTGACAATATTGGTGTGGCTAATTTTGGTTTTGTCATTTTAATAAGTCTTGTGAATAAATACCAACTTCTCAGTCTTACTTTTTCTCTTTGATTGAACATTCCGAAAGGACTACAAAATATGTTTAGAAGAGAAATCTCATCCTTCTCGTCTGATCCCAAAAAGTTGAAATGTCTAACTACTAATTCAAAGAATAGAATTTGCACGTAAGAATTGTCCATTAGAAAAACTGATGAAGTCTGCAAAAGAATACGCATGAATTTAGTCATTAAAACTGCTGCTGGAGAGCTAAAAATTTCATTTTTGTTTATTCCAAACAAATTGTTGCGTATACTTTCACTTAAATTATGCATCTGAAAAATTGCCAACTCTAATTCTCGCCAGTCAGTTCCTGTCAAAAGGGTTTGAATATGACCAGACATACTGTCGAGATAAAGATCTGGATTAATCACCGCAACACTATCTTGAAAAACTTTCAGTTTGGTTCTAATAGTTTCGTTGAATTCGTCAATTTCATCTTCCGAATTCTCATCACTAGAATCATCTATTTTCATTTTTTTGAAACAGACTAATAGGAGCGATATCAAGAATTCCTTATGATCATTATCCAAAGGAATTCTTTTAGAGTTGACTGCAACTGCAGAGCCCGGCTTACCACCTAATGCAAACTGTTTCTTGAGAACAGAAAGGTATTGTGAAATGAACGGGAAACACTGTTGTGTAACTGAATCGTACTCATGTTCCATGAACCTTAAAACTAGTTGTACCACTTGAGTCAATATCTGACCATCTGCAGCTGTCGCAACCTGCTGGAGTTCATCAGTTGGAGGAGAATCGAGAGCCTGATCAAAAACTTTTGCCAATTCTAGTCCAACCGCTGAGGAAAGGCAAGCTAATTGCTCATAGACCTCTAGGTCATCGTGTTCAATCGAAGATACCTTATCTGTCAGATTTAACATTCTTAACAAGGTCAACTTGTCCATTGGTTTCATTTTTTTAGAGATGATTTCACATAAACACTGAGCACAGGCGCTTTTGGTTTGAGCAAAATCTAGATATCCATATATGACTGTAATGTACATTTCATTGACGATTAAATTGACATCAATCCATGAAATATAAGAGCCGATACACGAGAGAGTCAAAGTTGCCAGGTCCCGCTGTTGTTGCGGCACCAGACTTTTTAAAGTGTTGAGCCAAATTGTGACCAACATCTCAATATCACGTATCCGCATTGTATCCTTCAAACTATTATTCCTCAACTGATTTTCTCTTGAGCTAATGAAAGTTTGGTCCGCGACTTCAGAGTTAATCGATGCACATATTCTTGTAAAGTAGTCTACACCTAAACTTGGAAGAGCTTGGAGAGGACCTTCCTTTAATGGTTCCATGCCCAATAATGTAATCACATCTCTAAAAAAAGACGACCATTGATCTCCGTTTATTTCACCATACATTCTATAAAACAGCCCCGTGGCCAGTTCAGCAATCTTATTCCTCACATACTCTGGATCTCGAGTTCCTGCATTAATTTTAGCTCGAAGCAACTCTAGGAATGCTGTTTTAATATAGTTCAACTGTTGTTGCTCCGCACTGCCTTGCTTTATTAAATCTGTCAGCACTTGCAAGGCAACAAATCTTGTAATATCGTCAGAATTAGGATCACTCAAAAGTGAAACAAAAAGCTGTGAAGCATTAGGTTCGGCTTTGACCTGAGCTAGGAAATCTAACGCCTGTTTCTTTGTTCCGGCGTCAGTCACAGGACTGTTTGCAATCGCCACGACTTCTTGGATTCTGCTTAGCATTTCTTCTATACTAATATCGAGAGTGAAAGTCAAACGAATAAAACTCGGAGGCACCCGCCGACTTTGATACTTCTTCTGATTATCTCGCACGCACACTAACCCTGCGGCTCTTAACTGTGGACTGATCTGTTGTAACTTCTGAAAAGTTCCCGCCCAGGAATATCACCACAGAACCTGCAATCTACTTTCAAAAAGTATGTAAGGATAGGTATACTCAATGCGAATAGCTAAGCGCTGAATGCAGTTTTTCTTGTCCTTAGAGCTACGCAGAGTTTGTCTTTTTGTGATCTTTCTCTACATTGAGAGATGACTTAGCTTTTCCATAATTTTCTTTAAAAATTGAAAAAAATTTCATCATGTTTTTGACATCGCTGTACGTAAATTTACGTAAAGGAATAGCATGCCTGCTTATATGGACTACACTAGTTGTTATACAGGTGGCTTTTGAATTTTTCAAAAGCCCTGCCTCTGTGAGAGATCAAATTTTTGTTTGTCTTGTTCATTTCAGCGTACGTCTTGCCGCCTGATTCTAATGGTTGGAAGATCGAATCCCAGCCAAAATCAGTGGGACCTCTAGAATCAACGATGATGCCTTCCGTAATGCCTTGGAAGGTGTGAAATTCTCCATTTTCGTCTGCGTACGCGATTGTGGTGACTGCTTGAGCCCCCTTGTTTTCGTACGGTTCCAGCATCTTAACGATTTTCTCAAGTCCTAGACTCTTGAGAAACCATTTAATGTAAGCACCTGGTAAGCCATTGAAAGCATCGAAACGCAAGGCTGTGTCTTCTACAAAAACAGCATTTCCTTTGTCAACTTTTTGAGCTGCCTGCTTGCATTTATGTATGGCAATGGCTTCCAGATCAATCTCTTGAATTTCATCCAGATCTAATGGCAGATTGACAAGCTCGAAGGGAGTCTCATCCTTTTCAGTACTAGGCCCTGTGGACAAGATCATCTTCACCTCTTTAAGCTTATTTTCATTACCGGTGATGAATGTAATCCGTTTGGGTGGCATGTTTGTATATCTTTACACTTCTTTGTTTGTTACTGATATCATATGGATATGATGATTAAGCGATGTCTCTTAAGCAACATCAACAAGCAAGAAAAAAAAGTAAATACTTCAATACAAAGCGCCCGTCATGAAGACTAATCTAGGTCTATTGAAATTTTGTCCATATTTAGGCAGGAGCATATTCCAGCTCATTACTATTCTCATACTCATACATATCAAGGGCAACAATAGCTGACTCTCTTACAACCGGATCTTCGTCGTCCAAATACTTGCGCAGGACTGGCAAAACTTCACCTGTTGCAATAGCACCTAGGGCCTCAGCAGCTTCGTGCCTAACCATGGATGCCTCCTGTTTGCGCCCCAATACTTCGACCAAATGTGGAATAGCAACAGTGTTACCCATTTGGCCAAAAACATAAGCAATTTCGTGCTTAAACAAGGCAGAGTCATCATCGAAACCTGTTGCAAGTGCCAGAGCTGCTTCATCCGTACCTATGTCTCTTAACCTGAACATAGCTCTATACCTCTCGAATAGAGGCTTCTTTGGGTCATTCAATAGTTCTT
This sequence comes from Zygotorulaspora mrakii, assembly GCF_013402915.1. Lineage (NCBI taxonomy): Eukaryota > Fungi > Ascomycota > Saccharomycetes > Saccharomycetales > Saccharomycetaceae > Zygotorulaspora > Zygotorulaspora mrakii. The sequence continues at coordinate 1,096,730 of NC_050725.1, forward strand.
TCAGTTCTTCGACGTTGTAATCTCTCTCCAAGGCCAAGGGTGGAGCTGGATCTATACTGGAGTATAGCGAAGGTTGCAGGCTCTCCTTTGTCTTCTTCTCGCTGTGCTGCCATTTTATTCTGTCAATGGCCAATTCGCAAGTAGCTCTCACGTCAACAGAAGGATCTTCCTTGAACGCTGTTTCAAGAACGTCGAGAGAATCTTTATCGCCCAGAGCACCCAAAGCCTCGGCAGCCTCATGTCTGACCATACATTGTTGGTTTTGATCCAAGGTAGCTTTTCTCAGTGGAATAGCACAGTTAAGATTCTTGGTTTGTCCCAGAACGTAGGCAACTTCGTGCTTCAAAAGTTCGCTATCGTCGCCAAATGCCTCCGAGATGTAGTTGACAGCCTTTTGTGCCTCTTCTGGTTGCGATTCAAATTCTTCTGCAGTACATTTCAAGTTAAAAAGCGCTCTAAATCTGTTGGCGAGTGGTGATTTACCGGACTTGTTGATCAAAATGTCTCGCAGCTGTTCTAATGTGCAACCGTCTACAGATTCCTGGAAGTGTCTCTCAAAATTCGTCGACATCTTGAATCTGCCGTATTTTCACGTTGGATCTTCAAGAACACAGTCTTTGATTCTTGTAACAGTAAAGCACCTATGCTTTATAGTATGGTACATCTGAAAATTTTTCAGAAACATCCAGGCCATCATCGCTATCTCTCACAATTTATTGAGCTTTAAACGACCTGCCTTCCTGCATGGCTAAAAAAAAAAAAGACAAAAAAAAAAAAAAAGACTAATGAGCTCTGCTTCGAAATGCTACCACAGAGTAGTTCACTTGCTTAACTGTACAGTTTCAAGCTTCATTTCCAAGCGTAAGCACAGTTTTTGATTTACTTGATGGCAATACTTACAGAATTTCATGTTACCCACTGATAGCTGCCAAATGCTTTGCATAGCATAACTCGTCTGTAGCAGCGTAGCATCGTTAACAGCCATGCAGTCCTACTGCCATGCGATAGCGCCCATTTCTCAGACTCCTGGCATTTTCTGCGTTAGTTTTTTTCTTCTTGTTTATACAAAAGTAGTTTTGTAGCTCTGCCATGGATCTTATGGCCTCATGAAAAAGCTGATCAACACCGGAAAGTGCACAGCATACCGATCAAATAGAAAGTAGTAATGTCAAAAACTTTGTTAATTCCGCTAGTTTCTACCGGAAACGTCCCCCAACTGACCATTGACTTGGTGTTGCACTCGTTAGCCGATGAATTCCAATTCGTAACGTCCCTAGATTCCACCTACATTCATCCGTTCACTGGCCCCTTAGATTATGTATATGAACAGCAAAGACCCGTCCTTTTTACATCTTCTCCAGATAAGAGATACTCCACTGGGTTGGAGCTATTCTACAGTGACCAATCATCTTTGTACGTGCTGCAGCAACGGACTCCCATAATTCAAGGATATGTAAACAATTTCATCAAGGAAGTTATAGTGCCATTGGTGGTCGAATACAATATAAGAGAAGTGGTAATCGTTGATTCATTCGGCGTGCTTGACGAAGATGTCATGGCAACAGCTTCCGTAAGTTTCAGAACCAGCAGTAATTTTTTTTCAGACGGAATATGTGAGGTAAGATCGGTTGGTGATATGATACAGAGGTTTCAAAGCGGCTTACATTTAAATGAGGAATCGACAAATGAAATTTCCACTTCGCTCTTCACGTTCACGGCCAACAGTGTTCAGCAGGAGATCTCCACTAATCAGCAAATTTTCAAATTTGCATATCATCTATTGAATGCAACTGCGCCCAATTTAGAAAGCATCAAATATTCCAGTGTTTTTGTACACGAAGGCGACAATTCGGAGGATGCCCATTTATTTTGTGACCACCTCCCGGAGATAATACATTCATTGACCAAAATATCAACTCTCACTCCACCCATCTCTTGGAAGGGTGTTTATGGTTCACGGCCCATTCCAGCTTCTTTTGTAGACGGCATATACATATAAAAGTCTGTTTCAAGCTTCTAGAACAATTTTTTCCAGAGTTTCATTAGATATTACTGATAAGTTTATATATTATTGCCTTATGTATTTAGCAATGTTTTCGGCGGTTTGACTGCTTGCGTCTTTCGCCACACTTTCAAATGCATCCCGATATCTTTTCTGTAAATCTGGCTCGTTTTTCGAATTGATTTCTCCCTCAGTTCTTTCCTCTCCAGGGAAGGTATATTCTCTTTCAACGCCCTCATCTTCGTCTCTCTCGACGAGTCCATCATTATCATCGATCTCCAAATCGCTAAGAACATCGGCCCCTTCGTTATCACTTTTAGCAGTTTTATTCTCATTGATTCCCAGGTCCCTCATCAGACCATCCAGCGATTTTTCCTTTCTCTTTTTCTCCTTTTCTTCCTTTTCCTTCAAAATTTTCTCTCTTTCTGCTTTATAATATTCATCATATTCTCCTACCTTGTTATCAACAGCTTCTAGAAAATCGTCAAAACCTTCGCCTGTAAAGCTTGATACCCCAACCATGTCTAGTTGTGAGTAAAACTCTTCAAGCATAAGCGACATTGAGTTTACCAAAGATCCCATATATCCTGAACCCATACCGGAGGTACCATTAGTGTCTTGATCTTCCCTAAGGGCCGCCTGAAAAGATTCAAAATCAGTCATCCATTCACGAGCAAAATCAGCTTTGCATACATCAGTCTTGTTGAATACAACAATCATTGGTAGTTTTGTCTTATAAAGTATCGAGCAAGCATAGAGCATGTTACTCATAAATGTAGTTGGCGAAGAATTTCTTGGAGTATCCACAATATAAGCAATTACTGTTGGAAAAGTAGAGGCAAATGATTCGGTTATGATGGAACCAGACGCACTCCAGACAAAACATTCGATTTGACCCGGTGTGTCTATGATACAATGCTTATGCGATTCATTTTTCTTTTCCACTAGCTTAATCACTTGGTCTATTTTAGTGCTGAACAGGTTTAGACTTGTCACAATAGCACCATTTGGTCCTAGCTGGTAGTTTTCCATCACTTTTTTATACTTTATGGAGTCCCTAATATCTATGTTGGCACCGTAAGGAATCCTTAAAACTGCAGGATCAAGGTTAATTACATATGGAGCTGTCTTCTTGCTGCGCAGATGTGAATTCAGACGCTGCATGAATGTGGTCTTACCAGACCCTGCCATACCAATACATATCACCGTACTCAGAGCCATTTTCTTCCAGGAAAACTTAGTCAGTTAAAACAGTGTAGCAAATGGTGGCTACTTCCGTCTCGCTTGCTGATATTTTGAAATGTTGAAGACTTGGATGAGTACTTCGAGACTTTTCATAACCACTTGAGATGAGGCTTCCGTCTATAATGACTTATTTACAACTTCTGAATGTATCTACTAATAAAGACAATACTGATTGCGAAGGCCAGTTCCACACCCTTGTTGATGATCTCGCGCTTATTTAAGTTTACTTCGATAAATATTTACCGAGTACCCTTTGCTCGATTCCATCGAAACAGGACTCTTGTGGGGCAATAGTCAGGTCATTGGCTAAATTCTTCATGACTGCTTCTGGTTTGGGTTCGCCCGGCATGCCCCCCATTGAATTTTGCTGTGCTAAGCCATCTGCTGCATTACTTTCTGACAGAACCAGATTGTATACGGGATTGAGACCCAAAACCGAAATAAAATACCATGAGATACTACTTACCCAGCGGACGTCTAGATCTGGAGTCATTATACCGCTTTGTAGCATCTCTTTGAATCTTGGAGTTAGTGGGAATGGAAGTTTCATAAGGACGAAGCCTGCGAAGAAGTGATTAACCCACCACATGATGATCGTTTGAGGAATGAAGCTTGCGAGGTTTCCCTTGGCCATTCTTGTTATGGAATCTGAAGTATTAGGATCCGTGAATAAATTTTGCATTTCTCCTTCTTTAGTGGTGGTTTTTGCAAGGTATTTTGTCTCTGTCATTACTTTTGTCAAATAGTCTCTTTTCATCTGAAATGATTCTTCCGATAGGTTTGAACCATTACCTAGTAATGCGTGAACTCTATTGATGTGTTGTGTCTCTGTTAATTTTACCCGTGGCATCCCTTTGACTTTGACACCAATGAGGTTCATGATGTATTGTCTAATTACCCCTGCTAGAACCATAACGATAGATATTGGAATCAATACCCAATACTTCAGTTTCGGATCCAAAGTCAATTCAGGTACCACATAAGTGGAATCTGACCGTATGACCGAAAGAATTTCCTTCAGCATTGTTTCCTCGATTGCACAAGCTCTAGTAAGGACACGGGCCCTTGTTATTCTGTTTGATGCTGTGGTTTTTTCAGTACTGAGCTTAAGAGCGCGACGTCGTTGGAACGTAGAGAGTGTGCTAAAACATTCGAATGGGCCGAAAGCCATATCTCCAAAAACGCATGCCCCAGAGGCGAATCGGTCCTATTTAGTCTGATTTCATATGTGAAATTAGCCCTGTTTCTTGGCATATGTTGGCAAAATAGACAAGATTTGTCTATCTAGAGGATTAAAACTATTTAACAACTTTTAATGGGTGCGAGTAACAAGTAGCCAAGTATCTTCATTTGCGAGAATGGGAGTAGATAATCCCTTTTCTGCTAGGCTCTCAAGCAGTCTCTTCCCAGATTGATCGCTCTGATTTTTTGAGGCTTTGGCGATCTTTAATAGCTTATCGTAATTGATATTCGTATACATGTTCGTAGACTCTTCCAATAGAGCCTGGATATAAGACGCCACACTATTTCCCCCAGGTTCACCGCTCTGTGCTACAACACGCAATCCCAATGAATGCAATCTCAACTTACAGTTCTCGACATTGAAGGCCTGCAATAGTGTTTCGAGACCGTCGACAGTCTGAACACTGAAGAAAGAACACCTATAGTCTTGTGCCTTCTTGAGATTCTTGATTTGCAAAGCTTTTGAAAAGGCAGTGTTGTTCAATTTAGCAGTCAGAGAAGCGATGTTTCCCTTCTGGACGTCATTGCGTATGGTCTTGATGAACTTATCCCAATAATAACGCCTGTTGATTCTTGTGGTGTTATCCTCTATCCAATCAAAAATTGCAAATGTATTACAGCTCTGAAGAATCTCCCGATATTTACATGTCTGAACTTCCTGCTCCAAAGATCTCGTCAATTTTGCATCTTTCCCTATGGCCCGAGACTTATATCTATATACAAATTTGGGTGCATTCAGCGCATCCAATATGAATTCCCTTCGAGCAGTCATCTTATTGTAATTGAATAGTATAATTACTGGTGATGTTCCACAGCTTTATTTTTCTACTTGAGGCCTCTAAAGGTATAGAGTTGAATGAATCATGTTTTATTTACATAATTGGATAGAGAGTGGTGAATTTTATAACACAGCTACAAAACAAAAAAAAAAGCGTTGTTTAGTGCAATAACAAGGAACAAACTGCTTGTGTTTATGATTAACAAAAACTATGAAAAATAAATCGATATCGTAGAAGTGAGAGGAAAACACACGGTAATGCTTATCACGATGTTCTAGGCGGCAAGGTCCCACCCGAGCTTCGATTATGACAACCATTCTAAAATCGTTTCCTTATCGAGATTTCTGGTACAAGGTACTACTTCTATTTCTTTAGATACAGAAAGGCAAGAGAATGAAGTAAGATGGAGCGCAATGAAGCTCAAACAGCATATTAATCGATTCTTAAGTGTTACCGACTCATAGTTGATTTCGAGACGTTTGCAGTGCAAGAATCCGACCACGGAGGTATCCATGAGGGGGAACAAGGGATAACAGTTGTGATGCAGATTCTATACAACTGGAAAAAGGGCGCGATGACAGGAGGAATTATGGGCTCATGATTGTAAAATCCATTATGCATCGCTCTCTTTTGGTGTTTTAAAGCTACAATTTAAACATAAATATCGACCTCTTTTCCGGATATTCAACCTCATTTCGTTTAGTTGTTATCTCATTGTCGAAATTTGAATTGATTATTGTTGAAATATAGATCGATATTGTAAGATATATTAAAGAGATGATTTATATTTCAACAGGTAGAGCACCTGAAACGCAACATCATGTTTGCGGACTCAGTATTGCCAATGTTCTCATATTCTAACAGGTTTTTTTGAGAATTTTATACTTTTATTACACTGGTTCAGAGAGTACCGACATGATGACAGTCAGAGACATAGATATTTGATTTAGGAGTGTGAAGCGAAAAAAGGCGTCACATTCTATGCGACGAGAGATTGGAAAGAAACAAAAAGGGAGATGTTCCAATTTCAGAACAAGTACCATCTAAAAGAACCGTGAAAGCAAATAAGGTTAATAATTTCTTCGAAAAAAAGTTATTGTGAACTCAAAGGACACCATTTCTGTAAAGAAAATTTATCTGCGTAATCGAAAAGAAGCTGCAGAAGAATAGATAAATCGCTAAAAAAACATGTCAACGATCCCGAAACATCATCACGATGATCGTTGACTTTATATTTTAGTAAAAAAATTTATAACCTTATATTCAATCGAAACTAGCAGCAAATGACATAGCCGAGAAGGGTGGAAGAACCTTTGTCACCTTAGGATCCTCGCCAATAAAATTCAAAGGGAAACCCAGGTCGAAAGACACAACACTTTCCAGGTATTTAACCTGCTCTGCAGTTAACTTTATTTTCAAGGCGGCTATATTCTGCTCGAGATGCTCAACCTTCCTTCCACCCACCAATGGGAAAACGTTTTTGGCCTTGGAGCGGATATAAGCAAGAGCAATAGATGTGATTGACTCTATGCCGTGCTCTTTAGCAACTTTTTCGAGCGCTTCACTAATCTTGATCTCTGCCTCCGTCTGTTCGTCGGCATCAAAGAAACCACGCAAACGGCCCCCAGTTCTCTTCAGTTCTTGGATGGTTTTTTTGGTTTTGAATCTACCGCCACCCAAAACATCCCATGGAACAATAGCCATACCGAAATGTCTAGCCATAGGAAGAATTTCACGTTCCAGGTCTCTGATCATCAAATTCCATCTACCTTGGTACACGGTAAAAGGTGTTTTGCCATGGGAGACAGCATAATAATTTGCTGCAGCAACAATCCATGCTGGCGTATCGGAGACACCGAGGTAAAGAACCTTCCCTTGTTGCACCAAGATGTGCAGACTGTCCATAATTTCCTCGATAGATGTCATGTGGTCCCACCAGTGGAGATACAAGATATCGATATAATCGGTCTTCAGCTTACGTAGCGAGTCGCGCACGCTCACGTGCAGACTGCGCCTGTTGTTACCAACAAAGTTGACGGCCTTACCTTTGCCTAACGCGTGAGAACGGTAGTCACTGGTAAACTTGGTAGCAATCACCATTTGGTCACGGATATTTCTTTCCGCCATCCAATCGCCCAACCAGGTCTCTGACTGCTCATTTTGGTAGTTGTTGGCTGTGTCGATGAAATTACCGCCTGCTTCATAGTACGCATCCAACAAAGCAAACGATTGCTTTTTGTCGACCGAGCCCATAAAGTCACTCCATGCGTCTCCAACTGACATAGCGCCAAACACTAGTGGCGAGACCTTGATACCCGCTGTGCTGGATAACACTCTAACACGACCTAGCTCGGTAGCAGGTTCAGGAGCTGTAGCCAATAAGTCAGACATATTAGCAATTGGACTTTTAATAGTGATAAATTAGGTGCCGAAGAACAATCTGTGATTCGGATTCAGCTACTGGAAGACGGATTTGCTTTTTCTGTGTCTCAAACAATGCTTGTTCTTAATCACTATGAAACCCTTGTTTATATACCTGCTGTCCCCCAATCTTCCCTATTCGCTTGAATCCTCCGTAACGTTGATATCCGTTGAAATCCGTTGAAATCCGCCTTCGAACGCTGCCCACCTCTGGAAAAACGATCATACGGGTCTACACGCACGTTGACGAACGACGAGCTTACTAAGAAATCGTGCCATTCCACTAGACTAGCCTGGTGGGTAGAAGTTAGAAGATGTGATTCTGGAGTGTTACTTCCAACCTTACGGAATGTTTTGTACTACATTCATAGTTTAACAATGGTTTCATAAATGAACGATGCAGCATTTAGCTAACATAAATGCAAAATGTTGAAATATAAGTCATCTCTTTAATATATCTTACAATATCGATTTATATTTCAACACCAAGTTACTATCGACAACGCCGAGGAAAACATTCTTTCCAAATAGTAACAATGAAATCGGAAATCAGTGCTTGCCGATCTTATGTGTATATTACTAACCAAAAGTTTTTGTAATCAACGCGTAGTTCGCCTCTTTGGCCAAGTGGTAAGGCATCGCACTCGTAATGCGGGGATCGTGGGTTCAATTCCCACAGGAGGCATTCTTTTTTAGCTAATATAACGAAGGAAATGTCTTGAGTGTGGTGGGAGTCACACTGATATCAATGAAGGGGAACTCTAAAAGCTTGCCAGGATAATAAAATGAAACATAATAACAATCTACTGCTTAGCAGATGATTATTTAAAAAATATATACACTTTATGCTCAAAAGCTGAGCATACATCAGTTTTACTTCTGTTTGGCTTCCTTCTCGGAATAGATTTTTGCAGTGAAAGGCTCCTCGAAGGATGTAGCAAAACTATACATCATGTTGACAAAACAACTGACGAGAACACCGGCAAACTTACCTTCTAAAAGAGAGTAGCCTAAAAATGACAGAGTTGAGCCCAGATACATCGGATTGTTAGAAACAGAAAATGGGAAGGAAGTGACGATGTCGTCCATCAAGATTCCGAAATAATCACCTAGATATGTACCAGTAATACCCAACTGATAAAATGCAGAGCACACCAGTACCTGACCACTACCAATAAGCAGGTATCCAATGATTCTGAAGTAGTCTTGGTTCAAAGCAGGTGTCACAGCTTGCGAGGCTAACGCCTTATGAAATGCCATGTCACGGAAGATCCCAAGACCGAAGATGACCACTGCCAACAGGTAACATCCTTTCTTAGCACTGCCTGTGACCTTCGTGATGAATTTTGTGTAGTACTCCAAGCGGGCCGCAATATTCCAAAATATGGGGTTGAAAGCGATTAGAAAAGCGGCAATTTGCAAATTTCTGTCGTTGATGTCCACGGTGCTTACCATATCCTGGAAGTACTCTTCTACTCCCTTCAGTTGTTTCAGAACCTCGCTCATTTTTTCCAGTACTTCGTAAGACTATTCTTGCTCTTTCTTTCTCTGGGATAGCTCTCTAGCTGCTGTTCAGATGAATTCAAAGAGTTGTTTCCTTATATACTCGCCTTGTTTGCATGAATATAGTACTTTTCATTCTCCATGTGATAAAATGAGGGTACTTTTTCATGTGAAAAATTGGGGAATCTAAACAAGATAGTAAGAAGATGAGGTTTCAAGACTTTGACATTGTGAATGCCGAATATAGTAATTACATAAGGTCCATCTTATAGATGAAACCGCTATCGCTGGAGAGCAACTATCGATTTACTATTGTATTGTGTGGTTATAGCTATTGACAGGTTGCATATAAAGATGGGGGACATCTTCCGGGGAGACGCTACTACAACGACATGAAAGTACATGGAATATTGAATGCTTTCTTCAGAGGGTGTGGGAAAAATGAGCTACAGCAGGATCCATTTATACACGTTCGTAAATGTCAGCAAAAACATGTTGGTGGTCACTGCTGCTCTAGTATCAACGATTGCCGCGGGGCTAATTTTGCCAGTGACTACAATACTCACCGGACGAGTGTTTGATCTATTGGCTGAGGCAGACAACTACAAGGACAAGGGTGTGCTGCATCATGAATTGGTCATAAGAAGTATGTCTATAATGACGTTGGGTGGTGCGTCGCTTCCAATTACGTGGACTTCGATATCGTCATGGATGTCAATCGGTGAAAATCAGGGATTTTCCGTCAGAAGGCGGCTACTTGAGTTGTACATGACAACGCCACTAGCATGGTTTGATATGAATGGGGACTTTTCGGGGAAGTTTACGCAGCTGAACCGGTGCGTTGAGGAATTAAGGTCTGGGTCCGCTGAAACTTCTGCGGTAGCTTCAAGAGGTGTCATAACTATGCTTGCCTTAATCGGAACCTCCTTTTATTATTCGTGGTCATTGACTCTCATTACAATGTGCACAGCCCCTGTAATCATCGCTGTTGCATTTTTCTTTTCCCGGTTAGTGGAAAAGAGTGTAAAGATGGAAAACGAGCAGACCAGTCAAGCTTCTAAATTGATGAACTGGTCTATGAATGCCACTAAGCTAGTCAAGCTTTCGTGCGCTCAACTTAAAGAGGTTGCAAAGTTTAGAGAACATATAAGAGAGAGCAGAAAAAGCTTTCTGTATATTTGCGCTTATACTGCCGCGAATACAGCAATTCTAAGATTTTTGGCTCTGACAATGTTTGTGCAGGCTTTTTGGTTTGGATCGACGATGGTTCGCAAAGGAAAACTGAAAATAGGAGATGTAGTAACTTGTTTCCATTCATGTATCCTCCTTGGGGCAACCATAAGTGGAATTCTACATCAACTGCTTGTTCTGCAAAAAGGTAATGTTGCTGTAAAACAGATTTCGGACGCTCTAGGAAACTGCAATAATTCGTTCACTCAAAAGCAAGGAGTACAATACGATTTGGATGCTACACAAGCTAAAATAGCCTTCAATCAAATTTCATTTACCTACCCAAATAGACCGAAAAATCTTGTTTTAAATAACCTATCGCTTGTATTCACTGGAGGGAATACTACTTTCATCGTTGGAAAATCCGGTTCAGGAAAATCGACTCTATCAAATTTATTGTTGGGGTTTTACGAGAACTATGAGGGTGACATTAGTATTAACGGATGTGATACTAAGAGCTTAAATCCCAATTGGCTAGTCGACAATATTCTATTGGTAGAGCAGAAGTGCAACATTTTCAATGACACGATAAGAAACAATATATTACTTGGGTCAAGAAACAACAATGAGAATGAAAAGAATGAACAATTGAAAGCTGCTTGCAGAATTTCCCTACTCGAAAAATTTATTTTAGACATACCCAATGGCTTGGAGACTTTAATTGGAAATGGAGGGGTAAATCTCAGTGGTGGTCAACAGCAGAAGCTTGCGATTGCTCGAGCCTTCATGCGAGATCCACCTATTCTGATTCTGGATGAAGCTCTATCAGCATTAGATGGCATGCATCGCATTTTGATCATGAAAGCTATACGCAGATGGAGAAAAGGGAAAACAACTATAGTCTTGACGCACGATTTGAATCAAATAGAAGCAGAGGACTATGTATACCTTTTCGAGAGCGGTGAATGTATTGAAAAGGGTTATCAAAACTCTTTAACAAATGACATAAAAAGTAATTTTTATCATTGGAAGCATTTTAGTCCCCTCACGGACGAATTAGATAATATTTCACAATTGACAACTGTAGATGAAGAACATATCAAAGACATAGCATTGGAAAGCTATGTTGATATGGATGTAGAGACACCTAAATTGGAGCATGATAGAGAATTTTTCCCGAAATTCGAGGACCTTCCTTACAGCAAACCTAGAATGAATGGGACCGTGAGAGTTAAAGTCCAGAGAATAAAAAGCAACGAAATCATGGAGACAAACTCACACAAAAGTAAGCAGCAAATTGAATCAAAAAAAAAACTGATGTCGATTCGTCTCATAATCAAAAGAATGTGGAGCAGTAGTCACACCAAGCCACTTCTAGTATTAGGTGTTGTGTTTTCATTGTTAGCAGGCGCTGCAAACCCATTTTTCTCATACACTTTTAGCTTTCTATTGAATGGAATCGTGCCACATGGAAATGATGTAGGATCCGAAGGTTACCTTCTCAAATGGTCATTTATAGTAATAGGAGTCGCGGCAGCTGATGCTTCTTTTGGGTTTTTCAAAGATTGCTTATTGGGGTATTGCAGTGAAAATTGGATCACGAACCTACGATCTGAGGCTATGACAGCAATCACCTTTAAGAAGTTGGATTGGTTTCTGCAGTCCACAAATAAGGAATCTGAAATATCTGCTCTGGTATTGAATGATTTGCGGGATTTGAGAACATTAGTTACTGATTACCTGGGCGCTGTCACAAGCTTTCTGATGATTTCAACTTTGGGGTTAGTACGGGCACTAGTCAGTGGCTGGAAATTGAGTTTAGTGTGCATTTCAATGTTTCCATTGATAATAGTATTCTCAGCAATTTATGGAATTTCACTGCAAAAATGCGAGACCCAGTACAAATCAGCCGTAGCTGATCTAGAGAATTTATTGTATGAGATTTCAACGGGGGTTAAAACTATTAGGTGCTTACAGGTTGAGGGGCATTTCTTAGCAAAGTATAAAACGCTTGAAAATCGTATGAGAAGAATTGCTGGACGGCGACTTATGGCTACAGGGTTGGGGGTCGCGATTATTGAAGCAATGACAACATGCATTCAGTCTATACTTTTTTATTTTGCACTGAAGCTTGTTATAGATGGAGAATACACAAGTCAGCATATGTTCGAGACTTTCACACTGTTGCTTTTTACGATTATGAGTTGCAGCGCCTTAATTAACCAAATTCCCGACATTACCAGAGGGCAAAGAGCTGCTACATGGCTATATAGAATACTGGATGAGAATTTTAACGATGAGAAATTTGATAAAATGAGCTCTAGACATGCCCCAATAAATAACGAAGGCACTGGTTCCTCTACACTTATAAGCATTAGGGACCTGACCTTTTCATATCCTGCCGCCAAAAGTGTTGATGTATTTAGGTGCCTAAATCTGGAGTTATTCCGCGGCAGTACTGTTGCAATAGTTGGTGAGTCTGGTTCGGGTAAGTCAACCTTGATGTATCTTTTAACACAACTTTATGAGCCAGCACCTCACTCAATTTTTATTGATGGTACTGACATTAACGATTGGGGGTTACATGATTTGAGAAACCAAATTGCTGTTGTAGAACAGAGGGCGGTTCTTTTTCCTGGAACAGTGAGGGAAAATTTAACATATGGTATAGTTCGCGATGTTCTAGAGATTGAAATTTACGATGTATTGAAATATGCTGGAATATCTGACTTTGTAATTTCCCTCCCCAATGAACTCGAGACAGAAATCAACTCCGAATTGCTATCCGGCGGACAGGCTCAGAGGCTGTGCATTGCCAGAGCTCTTTTGAGAAAGCCAAGAATTTTAATACTTGATGAGTGTACATCAGCTCTGGACCCTGTTAGCGCTCATATAATTAATGAACTTGTAAGAACCGGTCCACCTACAATGCTGACAATATCTATCACACATTGTGAAGAGATGATGAGGGCTTGTAATGAAATCGTGATTCTTAAGAATGGTCGAGTGACTGAACATGGCTTCTTTGATGAGCTTTTAACGAAACGAGGAGATTTTTACAACTTGATTTCGACGTTCAATGAGGAACTCAATTAAGACATTTTATATTTATAAAGCTGTGCATAGATGATTAAAGTTTTGAAACATTTTTTTTTCGAAAGAAACAGAATTTTCAAGTGTTTAGATGGGACAACATTAATTAGTAAAACTTCAAATTTCGAAAATTTAATGCTACTATTTATTTGAGAGAAAGTAAGTTTCGATTACAAGTGAATAGTAATATATGGTACTTCTACATCCTCACCTTCTTTATCATCAGCACAAATTTCTAAAATCATGGTACGAACGTGAGGTGGTACCTCTGTTTTTGTGATGAATTTGACCAACTGAGTGATCGTAAAGTTCATTCTCTCCTTCAGCTTCTTGGGTGGGAAAAAGGAAGCATATAATAATGACACCCCGTACGATAACATGCTAATTTCCAACCCTTCCTTTTCTTCAAAGTGTTTGATCAAATCGGCTAATTTGATATCACCTTGTATATCAAACCGATCCCATATTTTATCGTATGTCTTACCGTTGTAACTTGCTTTAGCCGAAGCAATAGGTTCGGAGAACCCAAAGAATGGAAGCGCTAGATTAACAAAGCCATTCTTGTATTGTTCAATATCTGTTTTTCCATCTGCGACTTTGTATAGTTCCAAATTGACAAGTCCAGTTACCAAAGAGGTTGTAGTAGCTATTGCAGGAATAATACGACCTGCAATGAATTTAGTCTTTTGTCTATCAACTGTTTCAATGAAGTAGTTTTGAGCTCTGCAGTTTGAACAGGCAGTTATAAACTCAATATGATGATTCGTGTCATCATCTTTCTCGAATTCCACAGGATCTAGTTTAAACCCTACCAAAGATGAAGGATCAGGAAGTTCCGCTGCCAATGAGGATAAGGAGTCGCCTGAATCTTGTTTATCTGCATTTGGATCAGGATCTTCGTCATTTACTTGAATTTTGATATCAGATCTTGGAGAAAACTCTTGAATTGTCATACTATCTATCACCCTCGCGTAATGAGTTTTATCGGGCATATTTACGTCACCTTTCAGTCCGTAGTTAAATGCTCGCAGATTTGCACCGGCTATAACGAAGTCAAAATGATCAGGATTTGATATATCGAAGTTCAAAGGAGTAGGAGCACGTTTAGGCCCGGACCAAAAAGGTTCACCATTTGATGTCTTCGCATCTGTGGGAAAATTATACAACAACTGTTTGATATCATGATTGAACTTTTTCTCAAATTCTAATCTCGCCCATATAATACAATCATCGAAGCTCAATGGTCTTTTGCTTAACGAGTCATTAATATTCTCTAGAATAGATTTAACATCACCACTCTGCTTTAAAGTTTGCTCAACAAAATTAGGCTGCGTTAAGTACATGTTGACATTCTCGGGAGCATCTGTAAAATAACCTTGAAAAAGGGATTTAGCCCATGCAATTGTATGATCAATTTTATTAGGAAATGAACGCAAAGTACACAAGGGAATCGACTTCTCTGGTGGATCTCTAGAGGAGGAATACGATTCCGTTAATCTTGGAATGACCACTTGCGTGTTGCCCTTTGTACCTAAGGTACCGGACTCTAACAAAGGTTTCCTGTAGAAAACGCAACGACGATCAACGTACGTACGTGCATCCACATTATCTAATGCATTTGTAACAAAATCAAGACTCTCCCAAAATGCATCGTCAAACAGGCCTTCCGTTTCGGGACCCACTTTATCAATTCTAGAGTCAATTTTACCAATCAAACCTGGATTCATTGAACAGACTGCCTCTGCAGCGACCTCAGATTTGTTTCTCCCGACATCTTTTGGTCTAAATAAAAATTGACGATTTAGGTTGGATTTTTCAATAGAATCATTATCGGTTACGATAACGCTACCATTAGATCCAGAGCTTAATCCCATGAGAGCCCAATTCTTGAGCATTTCACAACCAATAGCCCCAGAGCCCACCAGGAAAACTCTCAAATTTGCAATTTTTTTCTGAAAGTCAAGACCAAAAACGGCAATTTGATTATCGTAACGAGAATTGATAGGTTTCGTAGACTCTAAAGTTCTGATGTGACTCTTAGGATCTGGTAATGATTCCAAAGAATCGAAATACATAAATTGTTTCAAAGGTTGAAATTTACCTGAACAAGCTTTCAAAACTTCCTGTGCGACTAAACCACCAAAGAAAGCTACCATACCAGGAATGTCACCTCTTGCCTGGAACGCCAACTCTTTTATCAATTCTTTATCAACTGAAACATCGGATCCGCCCAAAACAGATGGATAAGTAGAAGCTAAATCTTCCGTCAATTTGATCACTTCAGCAGCATCTTGATCGTTTAAAGGTCTTGGTAATGTGCCTTGATGATCGGAAGCGAATTGATCTAGAGCTTGAAAGCCTAAATGTAATTGACCTGATCTATCCAACTTGGCGAAATCTGAAAAAACAATTTCTGGTTCGGCTAAGGAATTCTGAAGGGATTTAAAAGACACCTGTTTTGGAACTTTAACTTCAGTGAACATGCCACCCTTTTTATATTTACCATATTGTGAAACAGGGTCTATTTTGAATGCAAACGGCCCTAAAACTTCAACTTTGAATAGAGTACCGTCATTGAGTTTCTCGAGTCCTTGCACTTCAGAAAATTTGACGAAGTTACCATCTTCGAGACCGTGCCTGTTTTCGTCAAGCATGGTGACGGTTCCATCGGGTTCAATGTCGGACACAATACCCGTTCTTGGCTCTTCGCCTGTTGAGTCCAAAACAGTAAAGTTTTCACCGAAATCAACAAAGACACTACCAAAAAACCCCCTTGTTTCCGTGGAAATGAATTTAATATGTTTGGCATGGCAATAGTTGTTCAGTTGGATTCTTTCCTGTAAGGACACTGTGGTTGTTGCAACAATGACTTGATATTTTTGTAACGTTTCCTCATCTTGCAAAGATTCTACTACCTTTACTGGCACATAAGAGTTCAATTCAGCCAATCTATCTCTTGACACGCAATCTCTTGGTTTACCCAAATCTGCCTCTGTGAGAAAAAACTGTGTGGATAAATCTTGCAGGACTGCCGCCGCCGGGTCATACAAATCGAGAGACTTGACACCTGCAAGCACAACATTCTTCGCGATTTCAACTCCCAGACCTTGTAGACCAATGATCAACACGTTGGCATGCTGCATCCTCAACATGGCCTCTTTTCCGAGGACATATAACTGACGGGAATACAGACCCTCATCGATACTGCCGTCAGCATTATCGAGGTCATACGCATTGGGATCCACATTGACACTATCAATAGCACTCATAACTCAAAGATTGTCTCAATATTTTGATGTATGTCAGGATATTCAGGGCCCTTCATATCAGTAAGTTGCGTACTTGCTTATTTGTGGAACCCCCTTCCATGCCGCCTTGCCCTCTCGGCGTTCTTGAGATTTGCCACCGAGCCGCCAGAGCGGGTAACAAACTGAGGCTCATCTTTTCAGGCAGGTATTACAATGAAGAGACTTGAACCTCTTAGTGGAGCATACAGAGTTCATAGATTTCAGTATATCGGTTATGCTTAAAAAATTAGATCTTTATGGTGGCGCTATTAGTACAGTGCTACCAGAAGGTTTCTTAGATGCCTCGTTATTGCGTGAGGTACCGGATACCCAGGAAATATTTGTCAACAGTCGTGAGACTGGTGAAAAATTCGAGGATGGGTTGGGGCTGAATGAGAGTATTGTTGTGGACTTGCTGGAACGGGTTTCTGAGATTAATGACTATGGGGCTCTTAAAGTTCATCTGGAGGAAATAACAGACTTGAATGCCGGCAGGAATATGTCCATGGTCGAACACGAGACCCTAGCAAATGGAAGTCAGTGCTGTGTCGCGACAGAGTCGATAGATAAATGGGGCAAGCAGGAGAAAAAAGAGACAGTGGTGCTTTGTGTAGGGCTGATACGTTTAGCGGAGTTTTCTACCGACGTTGTGATCACGATCAATGTGCCTGTGGAGCCTGCAATGCATGCTGAGCTCGATCAGCTTGCTAAAAACAGGTTGCCTGAAAGAGCAACCACCGCATATGAGCTGCTAAAGAGCATGGTACGGGAGTTCAAAGTCGTAGATGGCTCTCTTTTTGTATAGTGTAAGTAAGCACGCAATGTAGGCGGTTAGACATCGTAAAGCATGATTTGGAAACGCCAAAATGAAGTTTCTCACAAGTTGAAAACAAGAATTGTGTCAAACGATGTAAGGAAAGGAAATAAAACGGTATCTCGAGGCATAAGGAACGGTTGTCTGCTTTTTTGGAGCCTAAATATACTAGAGGTGACTATTATGTCTAAAGGTAAGCGTGGCATTAATTTGAAACTGGCCTTGTTGATCTGTGTTCCGGCACTTATCATTGCTATAATGCTGGTGAGGTTTTTGAACAACTCAAAGGCTGCAGATCTACAGAATCTTTTGCAGAACCTTAATAAGGAGATTAGTCAGAGCATCAACACAGCTGCATCGAATCAAAAGAGCGAAGCCGATCTGTTACAACATTTTGAACAATTGGCTAATGAAATCAAGAGTAAACAAGAAGATCAAGCCAGGCAATTTGAGAGGCAACGCCGCATATTGGAAAAAAAGATCCAAAACTTAAAAGAGACACCTCTTCAAGGTACACTGCGTGAAAGATTAGCATACACGTTTGAATATGATGGAAATCACAAGTTTCCGGCTTTTATCTGGCAAACTAAGTCATCGATCGAAAGCGAATCTGTCAAAACACATGAACAGGAAGCGCAATGGAGAGAAAAAAACCCAGGTTTTGTGCACGAAGTCACAAACGATGATATGGCTAACGCCTTGGTGCATTATTTCTACGGCTCCATTCCAGAAGTGATCGAAGCATATGACGCTTTGCCGTCTAAAATTTTAAAAATCGATTTTTTCAAATACCTTGTCTTATTGGCTCGTGGTGGTGTATACGCCGACGTGGACACTGCTCCAATACAAGCGATACCCAATTGGATTCCTGAAAACGTAGAGCCTCATAGGATTGGACTGATACTTGGAATAGAGCACGACGCAAGTGCTCCTGATTGGAAATCTCGATTTGTAAGAAGGTTGCAATTTTCGACCTGGATAATCCAGGCGAAGGCAGGCCATCCAGTTCTAAGAGAAATAGTTGCTCAGATAACCGAAAAGACCCTTGAACGTCAAAAGGATCAAGACTCAAACGTCAATTTAAGAAACGATTTGACCATTATGTCATGGACAGGTTCTGGACTTTGGACAGATGTCATATTTACTTACCTCAACGATTACATGAGGAGTGGAATAACAGAAAAGACCACTTGGAAAGATTTCCAAGACTTACGTGTTCCTAAATTAATCAGTGATATCCTTGTCTTCCCATCTTATTCCTTTAATGCGCCTTCTGAAATAAAAAACAATGATGCATGGAAAAATCTCTATTTCGCATCTCACAAAGGCAAAAAGTCTTGGAAGGCAGTGCCAAAAGTCGAGGGTAACTGATAACTGTATAATAAATAATGTAAACACACACAGGCGTTTCCAACTGCAAGAATAAAAGGATAGATATTCAGAGATGTGCCCAAAGCTCTACTAAAAACTGGGCTAAATAGACTTTCCTCGTCACTTATTAGATCTGTTGTCCCTATCTGTTTGCTCATCATGTATGACTATCCTTTCCAAGACTAGTGTGGCATTTATTTAAGAGCCGTGCAATGAAAAAATCTACTGAATTTGACAGCTGCACTACGCCGTATTGTGGTAAACCTGCTGCCACAAGATTCTTACTTTGATCTTGGAAAGAAATTTTCGTATCTCTCCATCATATTTCGCTCTCTTTATATACGTGCGAGTTCACGAAAATTTTTTTTGGTAGTATATAATTTTGTCGTTTTGGCGGTGACGCGAAGGATTGCCCTAACTTTTATAGAGTAAAAAATTGTTATATAACATGCAATACTGAAAAAATGGATGGCCTACAATTCCGCCTCTGTCTCTTGTTTAAGGCGAGCTTCCCTCTCTATTCTATCCTCAATATCTCTCAATTCCTGTTCTCTTTCTAAAAGTTCTTTCCTTTTAAGTACTAATTCTTGTTGAACCCTCTCTTCAAATGCTTTTAATCTCTCCTCTTCTAACCTTATCTGCTCCTCTCTGGCCAAATAGGTATCTTGAGCTGGTGTCGTAGCAGCCGTTTTGGTAGATTGATTTGCTGTTGAAAGTTGGGGGGAAGCAACATATTCCGATTGGGATGATGAAATAATTGCAGAGGTACCAATGGCGCTAGCAGGTCCCTTTGAAAATGGAACTGCTTCGCCCGATAAAGCTTCTGTTCTATACCTTTCATATAGAACTTCGTGTGTGTAGTCTTTCAAGTCATGCAAATGCGAAATTAACAAGGTGTTTCTCAGAATGACAAAATCTGATATCGAAGAATCTTCGACATCTAACATGCCCCACGGATATTTCCTACCACGAATCATGGTCCCGTCACCAAGGTTTTCAACATTATTTGAACCAATCACTGAAAATGGCAGCAAAGAACGAAGATAAGAGTTCGTTTGATAGTCCTCTTCGGATATGTCCTCCTCGTCAAACGGAAAATTGTATATTGGAAGGTTGAACCTGTCGATATCTTCCATCATCAATTTTTTGTTGAGCTTCAGCTCATCAGGAGTGAGGGAGTCAGATTTACTGATCACTGGGATTACGTTGACAATTGATCCCAGCTGCCTGATAAATTCGACGTCGATCTCCTTTAAACCATGGCCTGTTGGATTGATCAAATATAGACAGCAGTGTATTCTGCCGTCTTTGAACCTTGGGTTTCTTCTAACACGACTCTCCTCCAGCAAGATTTCATCATACTGATGACGAATGTAATCTGAAATGACCTCGAAGGACGATGTATTATCAAGCGAGTCACCAAATCCTGGCGTATCAATGATATTTAGCTGTATTTTCACACCTTCGTCATCCTCCAATTCAACTGTCTCTTCCCGCAACTGAAGATCTATTTCGGTCGAAGTATCTGTAGGTAGCATCACCGTAGTAGAAACATCCACGACCTGTTGTCCACAGAGTGTGTTGATGAAAGTGGATCTGCCACTACCGGACTGTCCAACGACCATTAACGTGAATGTGATCCCACGTTTGAGATGCTTTCTTCTCCTCAACGTGGACGATGCCTCAACTATAGTAGCCATTATTGGTTCTTCAATTGACGTATAATATCCCTGTGTAGTCGTTATAACAATATACGCGTTTCTGTATTTATGATCTATTTACGTGTGCCCTGTTGATCCAGACGCCCTCCTTTGTATGTTTTCAACGCCATTCTCAACTTTTTGAAACGCAAATCGGACAAATTCCGGACACATCTTTAAGATCTCACAACATATCTAAAGTTCATGCAAATCATAAGCTTATTATAAACCAAGGTTGACGTTTAAACAAGACTATGCTTCTTATGAGGTTCAACTAGGATGAAGTCCCGGTAGCGCCCATGTATCGTAGACGGACGGTACTTCCAAAATCAGCCGATACTCGTGGACACAATGTGTGAACTATGGCTTCCTTTTTATTTGATTGTCTTTGATAGTCAGCTTCTTACGGAATGGCGACACGGTAATTCTGAACTTGCGTCTCAAACGTAACCATCACATGCCTGACAGCGTCATTCATGTTCGATCAATGTAGCTCTTGGAGAAGAAGCTTCTATTCATGCCTCAAAGGTGAAACATACGACATCGCCAGTTTTCAATTATCTGGTAACGAAAGTATCTTTAGTGTTGAAGCTGCATAGATTCAAGATCAAAGAGACTGTTTCGATCGAAAATCACGCAGCACTTTCGATCGTTGGCAAGAATTCCTACCAGAGAAGTCCCCATCCGGCGTTGGATCGGGAACGAAGCCCCACACCTCAAACTGGTGGGGGTTGTTTGCGTAAGCCTGCGCAAGTTGAAAACCAATTCATTAACTAGCTCTCTTTCTTTGAGTGCCACTTCAAACCCAACTGGCGTATACACTGCGAAAGCCAGAACCACTCATATTTCATCAAGGGTCTGCACTATCATGCAACTGTGCACGCATCGACGGATCTATCGATACGTCAGTGCTAATATCTACATTAAACAAAACTTTTTACAGGCAAGACAAAATTCTATATGGTAATTAGACAGATACCCCCCTTCGAGCTGCGACTCAGTAGCTCTTGATGCGAGACCGACTGATTTAGAGAGTTGCAAGATGTAACCGTATTTGTTCAGTTCGGACGTTTTTCATGATTCACCAATACTTCGCTCGGACAGCCATCTCTGATGAAAAATTGGCAGGTAACTTTGACTCATTTGGCAACAATTGATTGGTGAAGAAAGTTGTATTACTGACCGGTTGCACACTTTTCTGCTGATATTTGTATTAATACTGGTGAATTGCGCATTGTGATAAGGGGCTCTATCAATTGAATAAAAGGAGCAGCGGAGTCGGAATCGTGTAGCAAATATGAATCCGAAGAAAGTTATAATCATCGACAACTACGATTCCTTCACATGGAATATCTATGAGTACTTATGCCAAGAAGGCGCGAATGTGGATGTGTACCGCAACGATAAAATCAGTGTGGATGAAATTGAAGCATTAAATCCTGACATTCTGCTCATCTCGCCAGGCCCCGGACATCCAAAAACGGACTCTGGTATCTCGAGAGACTGCATCAAGTATTTCATTGGAAAAATACCAGTTTTTGGGATTTGCATGGGCCAGCAATGTATGTTTGACGTTTTTGGTGGTGACGTTGCGTATGCAGGTGAGATCGTCCATGGTAAGACGTCGTCGATATTCCATGATAACAAAGGTGTTTTTAGAAATATTCCTCAAGGTGTATCGGTAACGAGATACCACTCACTGGCTGGCCTTGAAAAATCTTTACCTGAAGAGCTAGAAGTAACTGCAACAACTGAGAACGGCGTCATAATGGGTGTCAGACACAAAAAATACACTGTTGAGGGCGTGCAATTTCATCCGGAATCAATCTTAACGGAGGAAGGCCATCTAATGATTAGAAACATTTTGAGCACCTCTGGTGGCACCTGGGAGGAAAACAGCAAGAATCTCAAAAGCATGAACGCTAAAGGGTCAATTTTGGATAAAATCTACCAACAACGTCAGAAGGACGTAAAAGAACAATCCAGCATACCGGGCTTTACCCTAAAAGATCTGCAGGTAAACTTTGATTTGGGATTGGCACCAACTATTTTAGATTTTTATCAACGTGTGAAAGCATCGCCTGGTAAAGGTGCTGTGCTGGCGGAGGTCAAACGTGCGTCTCCATCGAAGGGTGACATTTTCTTGGACGCCGTTGCTGCCGAGCAAGCATTAAAGTATGCAAGGGCTGGTGCCTGCGCAATTTCAGTTTTAACGGAACCACACTGGTTCAAGGGCTCTATACAAGATTTAGTCAATGTAAGAAGAGCGCTAGATTTGGAATATTCTTCAGACTCATCGAAAAGACCTTGTGTTCTGAGAAAAGAGTTCATATTTAACAAATACCAAATACTTGAGGCCAGATTGGCGGGTGCAGATACCGTTTTACTAATCGTGAAGATGCTGGATGATAAACTATTGAAGGAGTTGTATCAGTACGCGAAAAATGACCTCAAAATGGAGCCTTTAGTCGAGATTAGCTCGAAGGAAGAGCTGAAACGCGCTATCACAATAGATGCCAAAGTAATTGGAGTCAATAATAGAGACTTACACTCATTCAATGTAGATTTGAGCACTACAAGCAATTTGGTATCGTTAATTCCAGATGGTACTTTATTGATCGCTTTATCTGGTATCACTACTGCCCAAGATGCTCAGTCTTATAAGGAGGAGGGTGTGCGCGGATTCTTAGTTGGAGAAGCACTAATGAAATCTGCAGATGTCAAATCTTTTATTGAGGATCTTTGTGCTTAGAAACTATTAGCTCTCAATCTCTTAGCTACTATATAATGTCGTATCTAAATATGTAAATGAAAAGTTTACTTTTCTGATGTCTTGTGAAAGTCTTTGGTTGCGAATTTAACATTTTCAATCCTTCTTCACAGAACCAGGCTTGATAAATTTTGAACTAGGAAGAAACCTCAAACCTTTGAACACTCTCTCCTTGTCATGCGTTTGTTGAGCAACCAAGAAGCCAACATCTACCAGTTTTGGCCAGTTAACGTATTGAATACCGTCTTTGATCAAAGACCGGGTGGAAATGAATAATATAATGGAGGCACTGAGGAAGAAAGCTAAATTTTTTTTGCTTGTAAAATGATCCTTAGGGAATACTATAGTTGATGTCAACACGGTCAAGGCAGCATAGATAACGACTGGCATTAGTTGAACAAAAAACGGTCTTCTATCAGGAAATGGTGATTGAATAGATGTCATATAAGGCTTAAAGTTTCCCAAAAATAAGTCATAGGAATCTTGCCTTGGGCCATCCGCCAAATTGTTCTGATAATAACGAGATGCTGAGTTTAAAAAATCTTTTAAGGCCCCCATACGAGTGCGTTTACCGGTTCGTGTGAAATCTGTTTTCAAAGCTCCAGTTCCAGAGTATGCACAGCTCACAGCATCTGCATTATCAGCCCATAAATTCTGAAATGCGGCAAGCAGCGGCAAATCGCTTTCCCAAGGGGCACCGTCTCTCACAACTTCGGCGGTTTCAAGTGCTTTTTGCAATACCCAATGTGCCAAAACAGATTGAACAACATTTGTCCTATCTAAACAGTCCATACAATTTGTTCTTACAGTCGAACGCTGTTGTTTAACGTCGACAGTGGACCCATCAGCCCCCACTTTTTCCTGGAAAAAATCAGAATCTTTCAAGCCCATTTTAGACAGGTGATCAATCAGTAACTTCACCCTATACCACCTCATTTTACGACATTCATGATGAAAATCAAAATAGACGTAATGCAACTCTGAGTCATTCAAAGCATGTACAGCAGATTCGTAGGCTTCTTTGACAGGAAGCTCATAACCCTTTTGATTAACTAGGTTAACCAAGTAAACATCGCCGTATAATTGTTTTTGTTGATCAAAATGAGTTCTAGTAGCGTTGAGGGACGAACTTTCACCAATAACCAAGTTTGGCTTATACTTTAGATTGTTAATTTCTGCCCAATATACTGGAACAGAACCTCTTATTTGCAAATAGGAAAATATTTGTGCATCACCATCCAACGATGATTTAACAAAGAGCAGTTGCTCTGTTTCATTGTAATTCCCGACATTACCATCTTCATCGATCCCACGACGGAAATATCTTGTGCCTGCTCTCAATCTACTACGTCTTGTGATCAGACCCAAGGAAATTGGAGTAGAATTAATGATCGTATCAATAACCTTAGCATAACCATAGATCATCGGCTGAATAAAATCCTCAACTTGGTAACCCTCGCTGACCAAGTTTCTCAGCTCCTCGCATAAATAATGATTCCAGAAGAATCTCGTGTCGGCAGTCTTCCAAGATGCTACGCCTATCTCTCTATTTCTTTGTAGAGAATTGGTCATATCATAAGTATACGAGAAATAAAATGTTCCGTTCTTCAAATGCAGATTGAGTAATTTCAAACACTCCGACTCATCAGAATCCATGGTCTGGATCTCTTTAGCAGCTACTATAGAATGTTCAACAACCCTATAGATTGTATGGCGATTGAAGCGACCAGTTTCCTCAACTCTATTAGCAATAACAGCATACCGGTTCAACTTCAACTTAATGAAACCTAAGAGCGCAGCAATTTTGATCACTCCCTGTGTTGGAAAGTCTTCGCCTCCTATAGACCTAACAACTTGATCGTGCGCAGACAAATGAACAACATGACTCTTCTCTAGACTCGTTGTTGACTGAAATAGCAAACCTTCCGAAGTCTTTGCAAATAGTAGAGGTCCTGCCATCACTTACTAGGACCCTGAATTGTCGATTAGAACCACAAGAAACTGAATTCAAACTTTTTCGCCTACAAGCTATTTCATATGTTTTTCTAGTTCTTTAGTTTCTTTGAAATCTCGGCGTTTATACAGATTTTCGAGTCGTGACGAGCTGTTTTCGTTTTCCTACAGTAAACGAGCCTCCGAGCACCATCCATTGCATCAGAAGACATTAAGGTGCAACAATCAGTTGAAATTTAACAAAACAGAATAAAAAAACAGTTCATCAGTCTTTGCCAATCTGGCATTTTAAGTCAATGTATAGTTTAAGTGCAACTTTGTTGGGCCATTCTCAGGATGTTCGTGATATCGCCGTTGTTGACAATGAACGTGTTGCGAGCGTATCGAGGGATGGATGTGTATGTGTGTGGAGAAAGCAGACTAATGGAACCTGGGATAGCACAACCATCGATAAAAATGATTCGTTCTTAAATAGTGTCTGCTATAACTTTGCAAGCCAGCTACTATTTTACGGAGGAAAAGATGCTATGATTAATGGATCTTATCTTGATTCTAAGCTTGGCGACGATCCTTTGTATACGCTAATCGGACATGATGGCAATGTATGCAGCCTGAGTAGCGATGGAGAATATGTTATTAGTGGAAGTTGGGATAAGACAGCTAAAGTTTGGCAACACGGTACACTGAAATGGGAATTAAAAGGTCATACTGGGTCAGTATGGGATGCCAAGATAATTCCTAATAGTGTAGATCAGTTCCTGACAGCATCTGCGGATAAAAGTATCAAGCTATGGAAGGAGAACAAGGTACTGAAGACATTCACAGGACTCCATAATGATGTTATAAGACATCTGCAAGTTTTAAAAGGGGGAGACCAATTTGCAAGCTGCTCCAATGACGGAGAAATAAAAGTATGCGATATGAATGGCAGAGTTTTGCGTACCTTAAGTGGACATGAAAGTTTTGTCTACAGTATAAAGGAAGCGCCAAATGGCGAACTCATTAGTTGTGGAGAAGACAGATCTCTCCGAATCTGGTCTCAAGACGGTTCTATTAAACAAGTGATTCGATTACCTGCCATTTCCATCTGGTGTATTGACATATTGCCAAACGGTGACATTGCCGTGGGAAGTAGTGACAGCGTTATCAGAATTTTCACCAGAGACGCTTCAAGAGCTGCTTCCGAAAACGACATACGGGAGTTTAATAAGGAAGTTGAGAATACATCAATTAATTCAAAGGTAATGGGTGTCGACGAGTCTAAACTCTCACCCCTTGAGGTTCTCCAACAGCCGGGAAAAAAAGAAGGTCAAATTGTAGTCGTTAAGAATCCTTCGGGAGTTATTGAGGCACATCAATGTTCGCAAGGAAAATGGGTAAAAGTGGGAGATGTAATTGGGTCCGATAGTGGTGGTGATAAAAAAAAAGAATTTGAAGGTAAAAACTATGACTTCGTATTCGATGTAGATATTGAAGAAGGCCAACCTCCTTTGAAACTTCCGTTGAATGCTAACGATAATCCTTACACCGTTGCTGACCAATTTTTGGCACGCTATGAATTGCCATTTTCGTACAAGGATCAAGTCGTTAACTTCATTTTGAAGAATACAGGTGGCATCTCATTTGAGCAAACCACTTCGCAAAGTGGGCCCGTCAAAAGCATGATGGTTTTACCTGTGAAAGAATATCTACAGATAAATAATTGCAATCCGGAGAAGATTTTTTCCGGCATCGTAAAACTCAATGCTGTGGAAGGAACATTCGATGATGAGGCACTTGCACAGATTGGTGCAGCTTTTCAAAGCGTCGACGACAGCTGGGAATTATTGTATTCTTTTGCAGTTATGATGAGATCGAAATGGAAATCGAAAATTCCAGCATACGACATTATCAGAATCATTGCACATAAGCTTCCAGAAGCTTCTGATATTAGCGAATTCATCGAAGAGGGCCTAGGTAACAGTAACATATCCATCGTAATGCTCACTGTCCGGATTTTAGTAAACTGTTTCAAGAATGAATTTTGGGGTATTCATTTAATGTCATCAAACAAGGTGTACGATTCTGTTTTCGAAACGATAGAGACCCAATTCAACAATGCAACAAGACAACAAGCTCAAAATCTCGCTATCGCTGTGTCCACTCTTCTCTTCAACTATAGTGTTCTGATATTGAGAGATGGCTCCTTGCTTGACGTGATACCAACCATCTCAGATGCTATAAATACAAAATATGCTCCACTGGAAGAGTATCAGTCGTCTGAAGAAGCTGCGTATAGATTGTTAGTCTCGTATGGAAATTTAGCAACTTTAGAGCCTTCATTACTGCATTTCGCTAATTCAATCCCATGGATAAAAAGGCTCAAAGAAAGATATGGCCACATCAGTAGATTTAGTGCTATATATGAGGATTTAGCTAAATAAGTACTCTAAGTAACTATATGTTGTCATCTCGTATTTGTTCTCTGATTTAACCGGGACGAGAAGAAACCATTTTCGTTCCATGCAGTAAGCAAAAAATGGATAATTTCGAAGTAGCATTATTTTAACTTTTAAAAGCGACATTAGAAGAACGAGAGAGACGTATAATTCGCTATGTCACTTGAAAAGTCATTGAACCACATAATTGGGGAAGAGGTACGACTTGATTACACAATTAGACAAATCGGGTGCTCCATTATACTAACATTTCATTATTCGATTGTTTAAGAACTCTTCAAATGAGAATCACCGAGTAACTGTAAGTTTTAAAAAAGTGTAACCACAAGATTTTGTGTTTCTTCATTTGATGATCCATTTATTAACCTGAAGACATTGATATCTTTAGAAATATCGCCGTCGGGATTTGAGAAACAGTTTAGCCAATAGAATTGGCAAAGGGAGACTAAGAGGCAATGATCTTAACAATGTCCAATTTAGACAACCAACAAAGAAAAGATTAAAAATATCCAAAATTCCGCTAGATGTTTCTGACTTTGTGATAGAAGATATGTGGAAAGAATTTGGAGAACCAGCGTACTTCAATATTTATGATACGAAAGATGACAGAACTGCAATGTGCGAGTTTTCGGACCTTGGTATAATGGAAAGTATTGCCAATAAGTTCAGCTCAATGGACTTTAACGGTGCCAAGGTCGAGACCGAGATTTTTGAATTAAAAGGCCGTCAAGGCAGAAACAGCAACACAAGGGGGTCTCGCGGTAAGCGCGGTAGTCACTATGAATCAAATAGAACTTCAAAAGCCAACACGCAGCCTAAATTGAAATCTAAACAACCCACAGCAGAAGATCTAGATGCTGAACTAGAGGAATATATGAATAATTAAGTAAATGTGTATATATATAATTGCCTTGACCTTTACAAGTCTGGTTTTAAACAGAAAAATGATTTTTCATGTATATCCATTATAACATGCAGTTAGTATATACAACAGGAATATAAAATTCAAGGAAGAAGCTGTATTTTCAGTCCATGAAGAGAAGTATTTATAGGTGTTTTCATTGTCTCAGATAGAACACAGCAAACCACCATATTATTTAGCAACTGCCTTTGAATAGCTCGCTATTTTTTTTTCAGGTGCTTCATTTCTGATTTGTTTTTCCACCTTGATATTTTTTTTATCTTAGTTTTGAATGAATATTAGAGGGAATATAATAATAATAACTTTAGGTAAATTGAAAAAGACGTACAACTTGCCATCAAGTTTAATGACCAGAGCCAGCAATTTCAACAGTTGGAGCACAACCTAAACTCTTCTTTAAAGTACCGTAGATACCGAATTGTAAGGAGGTCAAAGTACCGACCATAATCAAACGAGTTGGTAAACCAGCAAAAGAGCCAACAAAACCTAGTTGCTTAGCTAATTGTGCCAATAAACCGAGAGTTGATTGACCTGGAGCCTTCTTTGCTTTGTTAACCTTGGACAATAGGGTATCAGCTGGTTGAGAGACAATAGCAGCAGCTAAACCGGCAGTTAAACCCGCACCTAAGTTAATACCAGTAACCGAAGCAGAGGATAATTGATCCTTAGGACCAGCCATGCCAAAGTAAGTCTCAGCAGCACGTTCAAAGACCAAAAACTTAGAAATATTGTAAGGAATTTGTTTGAAAAGGATTGGAGTGAAACCATTGTAGAAAGAGCCAACACCTTCTTCCTTCAAGATTCTAGAGAATCCACCAACAAGACCATTAGCAAAAGAAGGTTGGGAGACTAATCTAATTCTGGTTGCTTCCAATGGGCATAAAGCGATATCTGCGAAAAACTCAGCGATGGCAGCTGAACCCATGTAAACAGAGTTCTTGTAGTTCACAGCGGTGTCGTAACCCAAGAGATCGATGAACAACTTCTTGAAAACCTCATAACCACCAAATTTGAAAGAACCTTGTAACGAGTAACCTAGCAAAGTTGGACCAAAACCGGTCAGCAAAGCACCAGCACCTTCTTCACCCACAATTTTCTTGAAAGAAGAAACCATACCCTTGTTGTAAATAGTTGGCTCTAATTGAATTCTGGTTTTGACAACATCAATTGGCACCATCGCAGAATGTGTGGTACCACAACCAATGGCACCAGCTAGCGCAAATTTGGCATAGTCAGAAATAGAGTATTGAGTAACGGGACCAGCAGCGGCAGCAGACATCTTTAGATGAGAATTGAATGGGGTATGTGATCTACGAGAGGAGCAGTAGAAACTTGAACACAGTTACTTTCAGCTTAAAAAGACACAAGTTGTACTTTCTGGAGATATCAACTTGAAGAAAAAAAATGAAATGTTATAAATCAAACTGAGATCACATTTCTGTTTTTTTGCCCTCCGCGTATTGGGCAACGTAAAAACTGTAGGAGTACTTAAAAAAAAAGAATAGAAAAAGTGCGAAATGCGCAAGAAAAAAAGAACTCTGCTGCGACAAGTCAGAGAGAGCCACTGAGAGATCAACAATGGCAAGCAAATGCAGCACGATTACAAGCAAGAGCACTCGGAGAAACCGGGAGCGCGAAGGGGAGAGCCAGTTCTTCACTCAGACTTCCTTCACTCAGACTTCCTTCTAAGCTATATATCACGTTTCATTCGCGCTATATATAATGTCTTCATTGGCGCTATGTATTGGTTATGACACCTTTCAAAGACAGATGGAAGCGCAATCTGGGGCCCGCGATATCGTCAGCCGAATGGGGCAAGATAGGTCAATGCGCGACAACATATGTAGTAAATTAGAGCGTCCGGTCACGTGCCTGGACAAAACAGAGCGCTCTGATTGGCTGGGAACCAATAAAAGATACGACCACGAGAATCGAACCGGGGTGGAAAGTTTATCACACTGAACGAGCAGGTAGAGACGGCTACCGATATGATTGGTACACTGGGGCTGTAAGTAGAATGAGGTACCGGGGAAACTGCAAGGAACAGTTTGCAGTTTGCATTGCCCAGTCCGCACTCTTCACCGTTTCGCCATGGAAGGGATGGCGCTAAAACCGCCGGGCTATAAGTGCGATCACCAGAGTGCTCGAGGCTGAAGGTTTGCCCATTGAGATGCCACTTTCTTTCGAGTGGTACCGTATCTTGGCTGCGACATTCTGCAGACATGCCGTCTCATTCTGGTCTCTTGATCAAGCTTCTCCGAGCCGTAGATAAGCGGTGCTTGCAGCTACACCGTAAGAAACGTCCTAGCAGATACCACCGTACAGAGCGATAACTGCGAGAGATAGTCAAACCCCTATCTGGTATGGCAAGATAGGATAGGGAGACGCGTTAAATATGCACAACAACGTGAACTGATGAGGTATCTCCCACTTCTAGATGAGCAAGAATACGAAGCTCGTCTTAGCACCGCTCTGTCACCGATGCCTCGATTTCCTATCTATGAGCGTATACGCTAGCATTGTGCAATGTCTTTCTAGCCGGGTTTGCGGTCAGCGAAACCCACAGTATCTGTTGTCCGTTGGCAGAGCGAAAAGACAATATCCACAATTCTTGCAGTAGATACAGCCGCAGACCCCCGTTTTAGGAGTTTCATGTGATCAGAAGACGACACAACTGTAACCAGCGGTGATATATACGCCTGGTCTCGTATCTATTGGAAGATAGCTGACGGCAAGCGGCGCTTTCCTACGAATAGTTGTATATGCAAGTGTTTGGTTTCTGTTCCCATACGCAGCTTGGTCAACAGCCGTGCAGACAGAAAGCACCGACAATGCTTGACAGCATTCACATTTGTGGCTTGTTTCTACGAAATCATGGCCTTATTTTGTTAGGAAATCAAAGAAGGGTACAAGAAAACATGATAAACATAAAATGGGGAAACTAGAAGTATAAGAGAGCACCGAAATCTGTTTTTCAAATGGGTTAAGACGATATATCTCAGTGGGATCGACAAATGTCGAATAAGAAACAGAATCACAAAGTTAATGGTGTCATTGACATCAGTAACATCAGAGATGACTCAAGTATGACCTCCTCATCGGAGGTGAACGAATCCATAGGAGCGGTTGCCCAAAACACCGTGGAGATGATTGACATGAAATACCCCGTCAAGACTCATATCGCACAGTTGTCAGATCTCGACGAAGAGCAAGCTGCTATTGGATCACCTTTGGAAATTTCTGCCCTCACTCACGATGAGGAAATATGGGACGGTGATCCCACTATTTTACCAAATTCGCCGTATCCAGACGTCAGAGCAGTGGTGCCCATCACCGATGATCCAACTATCCGTCTCAATCATTGGAGAACATGGTTTTTGACAACCGTCTTCGTTGTCGTATTTGCTGGAGTAAATCAGTTTTTCTCATTGAGATATCCCAGTTTGGAAATTAATTTCATTGTTGCCCAAGTTATTCTCTTTCCAATTGGTAAGCTTATGGACACTCTACCGGACTGGAGATGCAATCGTTTTCCATTTTTTGATTTAAATCCCGGTCCTTTTACCAAGAAAGAACATGCCGTGGTCACAATTGCTGTTGCATTAACTTCGTCGACTGCTTATGCAATGTATATACTGAACGCGCAAACGAGTTTTTACCACATGGAATTGAACGCTGGATATCAACTGCTACTAGTATGGACTTCTCAAATGATTGGTTATGGTGCTGCTGGATTGACCAGAAGATGGGTAGTCTATCCTGCAAGTTGTGTATGGCCTCAAACTTTGATTTCTGTGTCCTTATTTGATTCTTTGCACACGAGGTCAATTGAAAAAACTGTTGTCAATTCATGGAAAGTATCTCGCTACAGATTTTTTCTCTACGTCTTAATAGGCAGCTTCCTTTGGTACTGGATCCCAGGGTTTCTTTTTACTGGTCTTTCATATTTCAATTTCATATTATGGGGTTCCAAAACAAGACATAACTTTATCGCCAATACGATTTTTGGAGTGAGTAGTGGGCTTGGTGCAATACCAATTTCTTTCGATTATACTCAAATTTCGCAAGCAATGTCAGGTTCCGTTTTCGCAACACCCTTTTCGTTTCTGCAAACACCTATGCTTCAGTTCTGATATTTTTTGTTATCATTTTGCCAATACTTTATTTCACAAACACTTGGTATGCAAAATATATGCCTGTTATCTCTGGATCTACCTATGACAATACTCAGAAAAGGTACAATGTTACGAAAGTGCTAAACCCGGACTTTTCAATCAATCTAGAGAAGTATAGAGAATATTCACCAGTTTTTGTTCCATTTTCCTACCTATTATCTTATGCTTTGAATTTTGCCGCAGTCATTGCTGTTTTTGTTCATTGTTTTTTGTACCATGGTAAAGATATTTATCATAAACTGAGAAACAAGAACTTCGGTGGTATCGATATTCACAGAAGAATTTATCTGCAGAACTATAAGGATACGCCCGAATGGTGGTACGGTGTACTTCAAATTGTAACTTTGGGCCTAGGATTTGTCACAGTGACAAGATTCTCAACTGGGTTGCCAGCATGGGCCTTCGTTGTCGCGCTGCTGGTTGCCTTCGCTAATTTTGTTCCTCAAGGAATTTTAGAAGCTTTCACAAATCAGCATGTGGGTTTAAATATCATTACTGAGTTAATTTGCGGCTATATGTTACCTTTGAAACCAATGGCCAATCTGCTTTTCAAACTTTACGGGTTTATCGTTATGAGACAAGGTTTGAATTTGAGTAGAGATTTGAAGCTGGCCCTTTACATGAAGGTTCCACCTCGTTTGATTTTTTTCGTTCAAATATACGCAACTTTGATATCTGGACTGGTTAATGTCGGTGTACAGGAATGGATGAGATCAAACATCAAGGATATTTGCACTACAACTCAATCAAACGGTTTTACATGCCCAAATGGTCGTACAGTATTCAATGCTTCTATAATTTGGTCTTTACCAAGATATCTCTTTAATACAGGCAGAATATACAACCCATTAATGTGGTTTTTTCTAATTGGCTTAATCTCACCACTAATTGTTTTTGCGTTGCAGCGGAAATTCCCTAGAGTCAAGGTGTTTAAAAATATCCATACACCTGTGTTCTTCACTGGTCCTGGCAATATTCCTCCAAGCACACCTTACAATTACTCGTTGTTTTTTGCATTATCATTTGTGCTTCATCGAATCAAGAAAAGATGGCCATTATGGTTCAACAAGTATAATTTTGTTATGGGTGCCGGTGTCGAAGCGGGAGTTGCAATTTCAGTCACGGTCATTTTCCTATGTGTTCAATACCCAGGTGGCAGCTTAAGTTGGTGGGGTAACAACGTATGGAAAAATACCTATGATTATCAAAGTAAGAGATACTATGTTTTGCCTGAGAATGAAACGTTTGGGTACGATAATTGGTGGTAGTGCTATTGGGCAGCACGGAATTACTGATCAGGCCCAATACACTCTATCAAGCTTACTAAACTCAGTGAATTATATACTTGGATCTTTTTAGTCTCTATACACACATTGTAAAGTCATCTTACTTATCGTTCCTTGTTTGTTTGGCGCATTCGAAGATCCGGTTGAGCAGCGTGCACGGCTTACCTCGTCAACGCTCGTATAGGTACAGCTGCCTTTAGCTTATCATCTAGCATTTGATGCCCACAATTGGATTAAATTCCCGCTGGCGCTCGCGCGGCATCGATATTTCTCCAGATCGTTCAATATGCCAAATTTCTACTCAAAATGCGCCTCATGCAGGATTCTGCATCCAAATTTACCATAACGATGAAACAATATGTATTTAAAAGAGTCTTAGCACCATATATGGTATTTCCAGCGATTTTAATGAGCCACAGCTTGCTTTTTAAATAGTATTATACAGTACTTCCGCAAAACTGTTGCGAGGCAGTTCATAGGATCGCACGATATCTTTTTTATTTTTTTTTATCTTATAGCCTACCGAAAGCGTGGAAAACTCGTTAGGTTTTTGAAGATTACCTTACAGAAAGATCATTTGAAACTATGGCATATTTAATGAATCGTGCCTTTCACTTGAATCATACATATAGTAAAGAGCAAGTATGAAAAAGAAGTTCGAATTGATTTAGTGTGGTTATTCCCATTGTAGCTAACTCACCTAACTTGTTTGTCTGCATCATTGCGCTGGAGTTATATCTATCTTTTGAACTTACTGTATCAAACTAATCCAAGTTCAGTATATCAAGTCCTTTTGGTAAAACCAATAGCTCTTTAAAAATGAATGGGTCGACACAGGAAGGTAGATCTAATTCTTCCTCACGGCAACCTAAGAGTTCTTCACCTAAGGAGGAGCCGATGTCTTCATCTCGGCGCAATCTTTCGCTATCTACACTTTTTGATAGACTTTCCACTGATGGGTCCAGGTTCGCCCTCCCTATTGAGTCGGCGAACTACAATGGCGTTGAACGAGATATGACAAGCTCAACAGCATGTACTACGGACAACCAGAACGAAGGCTTCACTCTCCCTGATATTCTCCCGACTTTTGAAATGTATAAAAACTTCCACAGCAACATGCCACAATGTGACTTCGATGAGTATGTTGATCAAAAATCTCCTTTTTTTGAGGATGTGTCGAGCTCGAGCAGCCAGGACAGCTCTTTGGATTTTGGTCGTCGACCAAATGTCGAAATGATTCGTGGTAATTCAACCAGTTCAGAGGTTCACCCTACAATTTTACGAGCCCCATCCGTCTCATCGATGTTGCATTCGTTGAATGCTGAATATTCTTATACCTCTAAAATCAGAGATATACCAATCGAAAAGCTCAACGCTTTGCCTAAAGATGACAACTCAATTTCAATAGAACTATATGTGACAAAGGAAATTCCTAAATTTGGAGAAAAACCAGTGTACGAGAGCATGGTGAAGGAGTTCACGTCCGGTGATATAGTCCATGGTTATTGTATTATTGAAAATACGTCGACAAAGCCGCTAGAATTCGACATGTTTTATTTAACCCTAGAGGGGACAATGGTAACGACAGAAAAAGCTTTTTTCAAAACTACAAAAGCTATAAAGACATTTTTAAGGATAGTGGACGTAGCGGAAGACTGGTCTGATCTCAATGATCATGCTAATAAGGGATCAAATTTCTATGACGTCAAAGATTCTGTGGATAACTCTGTACTTGGACTACATAAAAATGGTACACTAAATCCTGGTGTTAGGTATAAGCGATTTTTCAATTTCAAAATTCCAAATCAACAACTAGATGCAACTTGCGAACATGGTTTTTTTGCACATTCTCTTTTACCGCCCAGTTTGGGTTTCGACAGGCCTGATCGTTCAAATACTGAAGCGGCAAATTTGAAAATCAGCGTCGATTTAGGCTATGGCCGTTTGCCTGAAAGAGGTTCCTCTATTGTGACAATGGATAATGCGGGCAGCAACTTAATCACATATTCCATAGATGCTAGATTTGTTGGTAAAAATAAAACAGGAAGTCTGTGCATTTTAGGTGAAAACAAATACTGCTTAAGATTCATACCATTTGGTTTTGATTATAAGCCTACCAGCAAAAGAGATAGTCTCAAACAATTGAGCAATTTTGATCTCAGGATCAAAAAGAAGTTAGAGAGAGTATCCAAAGTTATCTCAAAGCTGGAAAATGGAAGAACTATTTCGGACAAAGATCTTTACGAAAGTGCTGACTTAGGCCAATTAGTACCCCTGCAAAAGAATCAATCGTGCGACCCTTTGAAATCAGAAAATGTTAAACTTGAGGCCGTCGGAATGAAACACACAGTACGAGAAGACCAGGTAGGGTCTGAATTAAGCTACTCAATAAAATCTGTTCTTGGTATGAATATCACTGGGGGTTTTATCAAGGGCTTCTACAATAGAGATTCATCTTCCTCTAGAGCGAGCTCTGGCAAGAAAGGATTGATAATGGTAAAGGCCAGTATTCCTCGCGGGTCGGTGCCGTATTGGTCTCCACCTTTAATACGTAAGCAAAACGAATATAGCCTAAAGAACAAGCAGAGTCAACAAAATTGGTCTCAATTAGTTGACGTGCTCTCTGCCGACGAACAGGAAAAACTGGACAACCTGCAATTTGAACTATTTTGCATTCAGGCGGCCAATGGTGCGAAACATGCGCCACCTGAAATCGAGAGTATATCTACCCAACTCATTTGCTTAACGGAAAAATCAGAAAATTGTCTGCCCGTAGAGTTTAACACAGAAATACTGCTGAATAGTCATAAATGTAATGAAGTTAGAAGAAAATTCAAAGACCGTTTGGAGCTCATTCAAACATACGAAACCATATTTCAGCAAAGACAAGCTGAAATAAACTCTCTGTACGTCAGATCTTCAGAGACAAAACGCAATGATCCACTAACTTTCTCAGAATTCTTATCTACCAAAGACATTGATGATGTGCAATCTATAGCGAACATGGGAGTAGATGTTATCTACTTGTCAAAAGCCTTGAAATCAAAAATTAGCTCATCTAAGGAAAGTTCCTCCGGCTCAAGCTTGTTTAGCATACTATCTTCGGACAGTAACAAAACAGCTTCTACCACACTAGCATCGTTTACGGCACGCTCCAAGTCTATATCATGGGAATCTATTAGTCCAACTGAATACAGGGCTGCACTATGTATTTCCGTAAAACTGGAAGAAAATTACAAAGGAACCTTGATCCCCAGCTTTAAAGGATGTTTATGTTCAAGGTCCTATGTTGTACGTGTGAAGTTTAGTTTTACTGGTGGTGCGGGATCCACTACTATTGACGTCCCCATTCAAATAAAAAACGTACATATTTAAATAATACTAGCTCGCGTACCACGTTCATTGTCTGCTTTTCATTATTTTTTATCATGTTTAAACACCTATTTAAGAATTTAAGCTTGCCTGCAAAAGGTGAAAGAAAACAGTCCTTCCAAAGCATACCTTAGAAGAGCAGGAGTAATGACATTCAGCTCGCGGACTTGATTTGATGTTATAGAATTACAATGAGGACCAAGCGCAAGACCATCGAGTGACTCAAACATATGAATATCGTGTACACATATATAATGTGATAGCAGTAAACATATCTATACGAAGATACTGAATCATAAGGTTGCTGCTGGAATCATAAATGATACTATTTCGAAAATAGAGTTTGAACCATTTTGGGAAGAATGATCTAAATGTGCATTAGGAAACTCCCAAATTCGTGCGTGCTGGTCATTTTCATTGCCTATGTTTCAAGCCTGTGCTTTTTTTTAGTAAGACTAACGCGACAGAAACCAGCGCGCAGGAAAGCAAGAAAGCAGGTAACCCAGCAGGCTAATTAAAGTTTGAGCTTCAGATCTACAAAAAGATTAATCCAACGGAAAACACCAGCTGAACAAGTACATCAAACAATTCAGAAGCATCTCTGTAACAATTTTTCTACTGCTTTGACTATAAACAAGAAGTATATAAAAGAATGTCAGTATATATCATAAGGTTAGCATTCTCCCTTTGTTACATATTGGCATTCCTATTATTCAAATAGATAGCTTCTAGCATCTGCACCACTTACAGAAAACCTTTCACTATGAAATTCTTCCTTCCTCTACTCGTATTATGGGGAACAGTGAATAGCGCCTATGTTACGTTCATGGTGGGCGATTCAGATATTGTGTTGGAAACCGATATAGTAGAGAGCACGTCAAATTCAGCAATAACTGTAGGTGAACCTTTCATTCCACAATCTCAAATAATCACAAGAGTATCCGCATCCAGCAGGGGATCTTTAACATTCTCGCCTGACTTTGAAACAGCAATAGCCTCAACATTGATCGAACAAAGTACTGATATAGAGCCTACTAAAACTACAACTACTTTGTGTACTTCCAATTCAATAGGTGATAACTCACAGTACTCATCAATATTCAACGTAGGCTCCTCAATAAGTCCTCAAGAATCGATTACTGGAAAAAATGGCAACGATGACCACACAGTCTCCCTCAATAACAACAGCTTTTCGACTGACGTCAGTTATACATTTAAATCTAGGATATCAAGAACCATTTTAGAAC
The DNA here is from genome assembly GCF_013402915.1 of Zygotorulaspora mrakii. Taxonomy (NCBI): domain Eukaryota; kingdom Fungi; phylum Ascomycota; class Saccharomycetes; order Saccharomycetales; family Saccharomycetaceae; genus Zygotorulaspora; species Zygotorulaspora mrakii. The sequence goes on from NC_050725.1 coordinate 1,135,520, forward strand.
GTACCACTTTGCTACCAAGTACAGGTAAAACGACAACATCTACGCTCTTTTCATCATCGTCACCAGTTTCTGGAACACAATTGACTGGAACAATTTTGACATCCGTTTCTAGTGGAACAAATAACCCTTTGGTAACCGAGATGCCTTCCTTTTCATCTCAAGAGACGAGAATAGTACCTTCCTCCTTAGATTCTAATAGAACAATATTAACACCTTCAATCGTCATTACAAATTCAGGATCCAGTTCACCTTATTCTGCGAACGGAACTAGATCGGCACATTCCACGTTCACGATTAGTTCCAACAATGGCAGAGTGTTATCTGACGCTAACTCTATTTCTGTGAGCACTTCTAACTATGTCAGCCAGACTTTATTTAATACAAGCTCCACACTGGAAACGCAGAGTGCCTTTTATCCTTCTTCCGTCTCATCAGTTGGTACTGTGAGCTCGATTATAGAAGAAACAACTTCAGCCACCACTATAGAGAAATCCACAACGGAAAATGCGTCAAGTAATAGCGATTCCGATACAACCACTGTGTCAACACCAACCTCTGTGTCTACACCAACCTCTTTGTCTACATCAACCTCTGTGTCTACACCAACCACTGTGTCTACACCAACTACTGTAACTCCAGCATCGACCACAACTATCATTAATCTTTTTAGAGCAATCGACACAGAAATACCACCAAATGTTTTCGCCAGAGCTCCAAATCCGACCTCTTTGGCAAGTGGTGTTTCCAATGATGGACCAGTCCAAACAAATAAGTTCTACACAAATCTAATGGTCGGTGACCAACAATCTGCAGCATTTATTTATCCTTTCTCAATGTGGAAATATGCTTCTTCCAATAACTATGGATTTGCAGTTCAGCACACTAAATCTAATCAGTACGCTTATGGAAACTACGATAGTTCTGGGAATTCGGAGTTTTTGATAAACCCATTAGGCATTGCACAAGTTGTTCTTTCAGCATCCGATTTCGACTCAGGTATGACGATGCAGGTTGACGAAATGACACCTTCTTCTACTAGAGTAGTGCTTGCGAATTCATACGATTCCTCTAACTACCTACAGATTCCTTTGGTCCAAGGCATGGGGTTTGCCTCTGGGATATATCATGGGTCTTTGAACGCTAAAATTGCATCTAGTATTGGTTTTAACACACTTGCTTTGGAATCTTCTGACTCTTTAGCAGAGGGCGTTCTCAAATACCGTATAACTCTTTTGAATGGTGTGACTTGGCTGTGTTATGTTGTTGGACCAAATGATTCAATTATATCAGATTTTTCATTAGAAGTCACTTCATCTAATGTAATAGAAGCTAATTCTAGGGTAGACGGACTTATTATTCAGCTTGCAATAGCCCCAGCAGATTCAAATTACGACACATTCTATGACCAAGCTGCAGGCATGTATGTCACTGATTTTCAAGTACGCGGTGTGTCTGATGGATCTTCTGCTAATTACGAGTTTCTTTACACAACAGAGGGTATGTCATCATCTGGACGTACAATGGTGTTTGCTTTACCGCACCACGAGGCCTCATTCACCGACATCATGCAAAACTCATATACTGGCATTCAACTACAATCAACGACGAAGGGAACCATGAGTGGTTATTTAACAACAAGTTTACAGTTTTCAACCTCTTTGAACAGACAGATTTCTTGGCTACCCTGGTCGTCACAACTTGGAACTACACCTTTGGTCTACTCCGCAGAACAATTGCAATTATTAGCCGAAGTTGCAAATGCTGAATTACAGGTCAGTGTAGCTGCAAGTATTAGTGGCCTGAACACGTATTATATCGGTAAAGTGATCGACAAATACGCCTATATCCTGTTGACCGTTTCTCAAATCATTCAAGATGATGCTGTCACTCAAAGCACTTTAGAAAATCTCAAGTCCGCATTTGATATTTTGTTGGAAAATAGGCAAACCTATCCCTTGATTTATGATACGAAATTCAATGGTCTAGTTAGTTCAGGGGACTGGGCCTCAACCACGACTCAGTATGATTTTGGAAACACCTACTACAATGATCATCACTTCCATTATGGTTATATCATCCACGCTGCAGCTGTGATCGGGTACGTCGATTCCCAATTAGGTGGCACTTGGGCCGCTGATAACAAGGACTGGGTTAATACACTAGTCAGGGATGTGGCCAACCCATCAACGGATGACCAATATTTTGCACACTCCAGGATGTTTGATTGGTATCATGGTCATTCTTGGGCGGCCGGACTATTTGAAAACGGAAACGGTAAAAATGAGGAAAGCAGCAGCGAGGATTACAACTTTGCCTACGCTATGAAACTCTGGGGTGCAGCGATTGGCGACCTGTCGATGGAGTTGAGAGGTGACCTTATGATAAGCATTATGAAGGAGTCCATGAGTCGCTATTTTTACTACGAGGATGATAACGCAGTTGAGCCTTCCGAGATTGTCGGAAACAAAGTGAGTGGGATACTGTTTGACAATATTATAGATTACACAACGTATTTCGGAAGACAGGTCGAATATATTCACGGGATTCACATGTTGCCAACGACTCCGGTATCATCAAACATCCGCTCACAGTCCTTCGTTCAGCAGGAATGGCAATCGAAGATATCACCAATCATCGGAACGCTGCACAGCCCCTGGGCAGGCATACTGAAACTGGGGCAAGCACTGTTCGACCCAGCTGATTCCTATGCCTTTTTCAGCAACTTGAACTTCGATTCCGGCACCTATCTCGATAACGGCATGAGTCGCACCTGGGCATTAGCATTTTCGGGGGGGCTTGCAAATTCTCTGGGGGTATTATAGAGTATAATGAGAAAAGTCTCCCATCCGGTCCCCCACCCACCTTGCAGCTGAACTCTCAGAAGCACATTTCGTATATAGTTAGTACGACAATCCATTTGCATTCTTCACGTATATAGACAAACTTTTAAAAATTAGTTTGCATATTTTACGTTGTGTATATCTGTGAAATTACCAGCGGGACAGACGAAGGAAGACCGGAACAATTCACAACCCCGCATTTTTCGACAAACACAAGAAAAGCGGAGTTTAGCATTCAAATTGCGGGGTAATTACGAATAAAAGGATACGAAATTATGCAATCTCCGGTAGTTTGCAAACATACAAACGCGGGGAACGTACCGAAAGAGGATCATCAAGGCAATGAGGGAGATGGGGGAGATGGGGGAGAGATGGGGGAGGGGCAGAGTTGATTTATCTAAACTCTTGACTCAAACGTATTTATTTGGGACTCAGATGCATGCCACTCCTCCGGACAGATTTTTTTGTCAGGTATCTCATTGAGTCATCAAAAATGATTATAGGTGAAGTGGGGGGAGCAGGGTGAGCGGGGGGGAAAGCGGCGGGAGAAGCGGCGGGAGCAGTTGCGAGAAGATCGATATCCCAATGGTAATACACACTCACACGTAGATGTATATATATACATGTGTGTATGTTTATAGGAACACTTCAGACATTGATAAATACAGTGGTGTCTTCCTTTTTAAGAGGGAGCCGAGGCAGGAAAATAGGAAGAAATCGAATATGGGCTTCGAGAAACTAGGAATTAGGAATATTTTTGCCAGGGTCGAGGAAAGGCCAACGCCGCCAAAGGTCTACAACTGGAGAATTTACGCTACAGCTCTTCTGGCCGCTACATCTTCTGTTCTAATAGGGTATGATAGCGGGTTTATTGGGGGCACGGTTGCTAACGAACATTTTCTGACGAACTTCAACATGGAACCCCATACAACGAGAGCTCAAGATAGCACAGCAAATGTTATTTCTTGTTTTCATGCAGCTGCTTTTTTTGGAGCGTTGTTTGGGTACCCAATGGCTCACTTTTTCGGCCGTAAAATATCGCTGATAGTGTTCGCTGCAATCGGCACTGTTGGCTCTTCTATCATGCTGATCGCTGTAGGCGGCAATATAATTCCCTTATATATTGGACGTGTCATGACCGGACTTACTGTTGGGGCGTCAACAAATTTAACAGTCGTGTATTTGAGCGAAGTTGCACCTAGTTCCATTCGTGGTCAAATAGTTGCACTTTTCGAAGTTGGCTGGAGAGTCGGTGACTTAGTGGGGTTCTGGATCAATTATGGGGTTGTGGAGCATGTGGCACCAGGAAATCGTCAATGGCTGATACCAGTGGCGATTCAAATTATACCGGCGGCAATGTTTCTGCTAGCATCTGTAGTGCTTGTTGAGTCACCACGTTGGTTGTTTCAAGTAGGGCGCGAGAACGAAGCACTGAAGAATCTTTGTTGGTTAAGACAACTCTCAATTGATGACGATTATATGGATTGGGAAATTAATTCCATTAAAGAATCAATTGCTCTGCAAAATAGCACAATAGGTAATGGTATACTTGATCCTGCCAAAGAAGTTTTCATCAATAACACAAAATACTTCAAAAGATTGGGAATAACATTTTGCTTGTTTTTATTTCAAAACTTTATGGGTATTCAAGCATTAAATTATTATAGTGTTACGTTGTTTCAGAGTCTTGGAGTTAGAGGTACAAACGCTTCCCTGTTTTCTTCTGGTTTATTTGCAGTTTGCAAGTTTATCTGCACGTTTATTTACGTTTTCCTTATTGTCGATCAATGTGGTAGACGGTATGCATTTTTGGTTTCCTCAACATTCTGCAGTATCTTCTTTTGGTACATCGGTGCCTATTTGAAAATTGCAGATCCCACACGACCAGGTGCAGATGCAGGACAAGGGGGGAAAGCCGCGATAGCAATGATGTATCTGTGGACTGTTTCTTTTATATGTGCTTGGAGTGGCGGACCGTTTGTATGGGCAGCTGAGGTGTACGAGCAGAATATTAGGGTTTTCACTCAGAGTTTAAATGCAGCGGTCTCTTGGGTACCTATTTTCATTATGACCAGGTTAACAACTAACATGGTCAATGCCATGCACTACGGTATATTCTTTTTCTTTGCTTCAATTGCCGCTCTTTCTGTACCATTTGTATTCTTCTTTGTCCCCGAAACTAAAGGGATTCCTTTGGAAGAAATCGATAGATTATTCGAGAAAGGCATTCCAGCATACAGAGCGCATAATATTGTCCACCAGTATTTGAAAGATTCTGTCGTTGAAGAGTCAGATAAAGGATCGACTGACTCCAATTACGGTTTTGAAATATTCGATGCAGCAACGAAACAAAAAAATGAAGAGATTTTCATAGAGAACGCGGAAAACAGCAGCACATTTGAGCACTAGTATTAAATTGAAGAACCATCATTTACTGAACATTCATGTCGGAGGGATGCCTTTGCGAGTTGAGGTCACTCATCTTTCACCAACTTGTAGATCTGCTTCAACTCAACTGTTTTTGGCGTCTACACTCCTTTTTTTTTTTTCCCCAATGAATTGTAGATCGCAGGGTATATACAGCAAGGTGACTGTATAAAGACATATGGTCAATCATAAACAGTCAGTCGAGTGTAAGGAAGTATGTAGTAACTACAAATGTAGGTAATTTACCATTCAGGTACTTATTCAATTGTATTTTTATCGTCTGGATTGCTGTTGATTGAATGAATGGGCGGATCAATTAAGCGGTAAAGCAGTCACCTAACAGGTTGATTTGTGCGTTTTAACGACATATTTTGTGCAGCATACGTCTACTAGCTCTTAGATATGGCAGCATTTAGCATTATTTGTTACCTGTAAAACAATCAGTCAAGTTGATTGGCCGATTCGATATGTGTTTGTTGACAGATATCGTTGCCCTTATCAGTTCCCCAATCCATTTTCTCTAAAAACTATTGGAAACAAGAAATTGACCGAGAACGCTGTATATTTCAATCTGTTCCGCCACGCCACGCCACGCCACGCCATTCTACTATCACTGCAAAAAAAAATGCCAAGAAGAGTATGCATGCATAATCAGTTCTTTTGGAGCACGTTCTATGTACGCCTGTAAAAGTTTTGAATAGGCCAAGTAATATTTAGGCACAGCTCGCATGCCGTGTGCACTCAAGCTTCCTTATCTTAGATCAACAACTGTGAGAAAGGTGCTGAATTTCTTTTTTGAAACAAACGCGGCGACGTCGTTACTCGAAAATGAAGAAAAAATGCAAGACCCTTCTAGTTCCAATGTTCTCATAATGGAAAACTTCCACGAGCACGCTTCCAACCTGAGGTGGACGGAAGTAGGGGCGGCTCTGCCATTCTCTCATCAAGATACCACCAAACATATCCGACGGTAGCCATGGGAGGCACCTAATAATGAAAAGAGGTCAGATTTTAGATGTAATCAGAAAGGATAGGAATAAAAACAGTAGATAAGAGAGAGAGACCTGTACCTTTTCCTTTTCGCAGCTTCTTTTGGAAGATTAGAGGATTAAGTAGCTTTCTTTTTCGTGTAAAAAATTTCGACTATAAATTAATATAAATTCAGCATATGAAATGCTACAATGAAATCTAAATATATATGATGAAATGACTGTCTAAGTAACACATTGTATATGACGTCAGACGTCAAATTATCGTATGTCGCGGCTGAGAAGGCCACTAGCCAGGAAAGTGATGTCGAGTGCACGACAATTATCGAGGAGACCACGGAAGGTGTTCTTCACAATGATAGAACAAAACTCAAACAGGGGTTGAAGTCTCGGCACATCAAAATGCTGACTATAGTAGGGGTTTTTGGTACTGGTCTTTTCCTATCTTCTGGTGGAACATTACGAAGAGCTGGTCCTGTAGGGCTTCTACTTGCATACCTGCTTGTCGGTATAGTCGTCGGTTGCAATCAAATTGCAATCGCGGAAGTAGCGTCTTTCATGCCTGCTACAGGTGCTACTATAAGACATTCGGAACAATTCATCGATGAGGCTGTTGGCTTTACATTTGGTTGGATTTCCACTTATTCCTCATTGATGCCGGGGGAATTATCTGCCGCCACAGTCATCATGTCTTACTGGACAGATTTAAGTCCTGCTATCTGGATCACTGTGTTTGGAATTCTGTTTGTTCTCACAAACATTTACACGATCAAATTCTACGGGGAGATTGAGTACTTCTTTGGCTGGCTGAAGATTATTCTTATTTTTATTCTGATCATCACAGGATTAGTTATTGATCTTGGAGGTGCTCATAAAGAGAGACTCGGCTTCCATTACTGGAGGGATCCTGGTCCTTTCGCTGATTATCTTGTTGGTGGGAATATTGGAAAGTTTGTGGGCTTCTGGTCTGCCCTATCATCTGTTGTATATTCCTATTCTGGTGTTCAAGGTATCGCTGTTTTAGCAGGTGAAACAAAAAATAGTAGACATGCGATTTTCTACGGTGCTAAGGACGTTTTTGTCCGGATTATAGTTCTTTATTTACTTAGTGTTTTCGTGTTAACACTAATTGTTCCATACAATGACCCATTGCTAGCCAATAGCACAGGTAATGCCAGATCAAGTCCTTTTGTTATTGCCATGGAAGGTGCAGGAATTAAGGTTTTGCCACATATTGTTAATGCTCTGACTTTGACTTCTGCTTGGTCGGCAGGCAATTTAGCTATCATAGAAGGTTCAAGAGATCTCTTTTGTCTGGCAACGAAAAAGCAAGCTCCTCAAATTTTCTTAACAACTAGCAAGAGGGGTATTCCATGGGTTGGCATTCTTTTCATTGCAATGTTTTTACCCCTAGCTTATATGGCATGTTCAGAATCATCTGCTACTGTTTTCTCCTGGTTCCAAGAGTTGGTCTCTTCCAACACATTACTACGTTGGATACTGATCTCTGCTAACCACATTCACATGGATAGAGCTCTAAAGGCTCAAGGGTATAGTAGATCTGATCTTCCCTATTCCGTTTCATACGCTCCTTTTGCTGCATGGTTTTCAGGGATAATGTCTGTCATTTTCCTGCTGACTGGTGGTTTTTATAATTTTTTGCACGGTCATTTCTCTATTGAATCGTTTTTCACCAGATACTTCATTATACCACTGGCCATATGTTTATTCACATTCTGGAAACTCTTCAAGAAAACGAGATATTTACGTCCAACAGAAGTGGATCTTGCCTCTATTTTTGAAGACATCAAAGAGAATCCAGAGAATGTAGAGAAAAGTGATCCTCTCTGGAGAAAGCTCCCGTTCAACCACAGTTCCAAAAAAGAAAATACTACCGGTGACGCTCACTGATCCTTTTCCGTTACAAAATAATTGAATGGACTTTGACAGCATTTTTTATTATTGGAACAATCATACTTTTGAAATAAAGCCTTGGAAGAATGCAGCCCAGATAATTTTTGTTGGAAACGCTGTACTCATCAGGATTAGCGACCTTTGTTCCTAAAGGGGTGACAGAACCGCGAGCTGACGTAGGGCCCTTTGTTGGAGTACGCACTTATTGCAGAGTTATTTAGACTGAGGAAAATTTTCTATGAAAACATCGGCACGGACGAGATAACAGGTGAAAGAACTTCACAACTTGAAATAGAGCTGATAATTTAGAAGCAAATCAATATAAATCATGCCTGGAAGCCAAAGTTCTATAGTCGAAATAGAGAATACCAAATAGCTAATTACATGGGTGACCTCTCTTCGAGCCACAATACTTCTCTTAGTTGGAATCTCAAAATGGTGGGAGTTTTCAAAGCTTTTCATGTGCATATCTATGCAATTTCACATATTGTTAGATCGCAATGCACAATGACATGCGCCGTATTAATTTAGCGAGTACACCTCCCCACAGATGGCTGCTACATTCCTGCTGCAAAGGCATCTAAATTCTATCAATTGACTTCGGGCATGAATAGATTCTTTACATACCATGTGTATTTTGTAAACGCATAGACTATTCCATGAAGTGGAGCGCCCTGACAGCATTGTCATCGTATCTAATCTCCAAAAGAAACGTCGATATACCGCAAGCCCATTTTCCCCGTGGATGAAAATCATTTTTCTCGCTCCAAATATCAATCATGCCGGAGAAAGTACAACTTTTATCTCTGCTCAACATATAACAATTTTATAGGTACTAGATTAAGGAAGTGGTCATCGTAGCTACAATCAGTGATCATTGAGTTAATGATCGCCACCAAATGTATTGAACATTTTGTTGAAATAAGAATGGCAGCTGAAGCTAAAAAGCTGTGGGGCGGTCGGTTTTCCTGTGACACGGACCCTCTCGAACAGACCTTAAACTGCTCGCTGCCTTTCGGACAAACTATGTTTGCTGAGGATATTGAGAGAACTAGAGCACATACGTCGGTACAGAAGATGGTAAGACATTGACTATGTAGGAACGGCCGGAAATAATACGTGGTCTAGACACTATTCAAGGAACGGGAAAGTCTAAAATTTATCGACAAACCTGAAGACTGGAAACGAAAATATTAAATATTGCCAATAAGTGAACGGTAGGGGCATTTCTGGTACAGATATAGTCTGGGAGATTTACACCAGAGCATCTAGGAATGTCCTGGTTGCCACCGAATGAAGATAGTTTTCGCGGGGATTAATACCAAACTGCCCTCAACTAGTTCATCGAACTAATTGCCGTATTCTGAATAGTGCAAGAAAAAAGATTGACGGGTGACCTGATTAGTTTAACCTATTCGCTGGTCTGAATTATCAGCACCTTACATCACTCAGCTGAAAGACAATTTAGCACGACTTGCATTTGTTTTGGATCTCACGAGAAGATCTCATTTGCACTGTAGTGCTCTGGCTGGTGTTCCCTACAGGATCAAAAGACATTATCTGACTACGTTATTGGATTTGGGTTCGATTTTAGGCAACATTCTGACCGTGGTTGGAGATCGTGATTTTGCGGTTGATGCACTCTTTTGAGGCAAAATCGTGGCGCTCACTAACCTGCGATGGTAGAAGACTCTGTTCCTCTTTGATGACATTGATTTTTAGTCTTTCGGACAACATTCGGCTGGATTGAATTACGTGCTAGAAAAGGTATTCTGATAGCCTGATACTGATAAAAGGAAAAGCTCAAGTCGTCTCATAATGACAACCAAGGGCATTCTATTTACGTTCAATATAGATTTCACCAAGAAAAAAAGACGTAGTTTGCTACAATTTCTACTAATGGCGGTTCTTTGGGAATTTTCAGCGGCGTGCGTGACTGTTATGCTCTCCATCAAGAAACTGATCAAGAAGTCAGAACTTGCAATTGACCTACTTGCTGATTATTTTGTGAGAAAGTCAGAATCGATCCGTGAGTGCTCTCATATACCCACAAGAGGAATTGCCGCCTCCGAAAAACAATGATTTGCTGATATCGAGTGTTAATATCTTGGAATGTAGGCAAAAGGTCTAAAAATAATGCTTTTTATTTTTATTTGAGATGCGAGGATGCGAGTATCGAAAAAGATCTGCAGCAGTTAGAAATGTTACAATACGGTGTTGTACTAATTGAACTTTATTCGATGCTTGAGCTCGCAGTAAGAATTTCAACGGATATTTTATATGTTACCTTGTGAAATAGCAGAATTCTAATATAGAGAACAATTTAAATTAAGCTCATAAATCAGTTTCATATCATCAAGAAATAAAATTCAAAATCCTTTTTGTTCTATGGACTTGGAGCAATTCATTTGAGCTGATCCCTATGTACGTTGATCAAAGTTTGGAGTGAAGGGCATCACCATTTGGTATTAAGTAATTTACCTGGTACGTATTAACCACGAGCGGGAATACACACTTGAACAATAGAATGTTTCTTTTATGGTATGCCTTCAGCAGGAAAAAAGCTCTCGGTTTGTCTCATGGCACCATGTAGAACAAACTTAACATACTTTCGTACCTATTTGGTAGCAAATAAAGCAAGGTCCCATCTATTACTAACTGCCTAAAATGTGTTTTCAGCAAGTTCCTGGCCTGTACTATTTCAGGCACGATTTGCACTGAAACTTTCATTTCCGTTCACCGTGCGACTGCAAAACTTGGTGAATTAGCAATTGGTTACTCTATAACTATGAAAACGCTTTCACGCAAGCTCCTGTTTATCTCGCTATGTTTTACCCAGAATTTAAGGCTAGTTGCGGCTTTACTCCGGACTTATAACCATATCTTATCGCTTTCCTTTTTCCGTTTCTTCTTTTCGTTTAGCAACGCTTTATCGAGAAATGTAGATACATACACATCGTGCAAAAATCGAACTTATATCCATGAATAAGCGAAACCTCCATTTCAGTTAAGGGAGTATTAGTTGATTCAAAAGCGATACCTAGTGATAAACTTCTGAATCAAGCATGCCCCCTCCAAGACTACAGATGTCAAAATCCCAGAGAGGTTTGTGGTGCACATGGCAGAGTAAGCTCCGATATCTGAGCGTTGAGTACATTCTTTGGCTGTGCTACTGATGATTTGAATACATGGAACTTGAAGGATGATAAGTCGGTGTGAAAATGGAAAAGCCTAGATAACACCATTGCTCCATAAAAGATATGAGATTGCTCATGGTGCAATCTTTATATTCACTTTCAATATATGATAAACCTTTTAGTAATGTGGTTCTTCGTGGAAATAAGTCAAGACTTCAATAAGACTCGAAACCAAAACAATCGTCTGGAAGTGCGTTACACATGCGGTTTCGAAAATAAACATAGTGGATGCTACGAAATCTACACCATCTTGGATTGCCCCAGTTTACACTATTGTATGGATTATTGTGTTAACACTGACCTCTAGCTTACACGTATGTATGTGGAAAGCAGGGCTTCTTCGGAGTTATTGATAATAACTTGGTTAGAAATTGATAATGATATTATGATATTCAGTTATAGAGATATATAATTCCTTAGTTTTCTATATCATGAATTGAGATAAAACTAATTGAACTTGGATTAATATCTGGAAAATACGTCAATATTTATACCTAACATTTTGCACCTAGCGAACCATAAGAGAGGACGACGAGTGAAGAATTCCATCGTCATCACACCATTTCCGATCCCATAGAATCCATAGTACAACTGCTATTTCTTGTTCCATTCCATATACTTCGTCGTAGTCAGATTCCTGAATCGTTAACGTCTCGCGATAGGTTATCATCCGATTTCTTTCCAGGATCGATTTATATTATGTCAGGGCTTCATCTAGCTTCATTTATTTTGCCGTATCGTTATCAATTGTCTTGCTTCTGATTCTTCTAAGTCATCTCTTTAATATATCTTATTTCTCTCACAATATCGATTTATATTTCAACAGAGGGGTTCAGGAATAATAAAAATTAAAAGTGAATTAAACTGTCAGAGTATATTTAGAAAGCTGTAAAGCTCTTTTAAATATGTAATCAAGTGGTACATTGGTAACTGTATAGCAAACTCAAGAGTAACATGATACGCTTCGAATTGTGGTCCTGAGAAAGTTGAAAGTCATTTGAGTCTGCTTAATTCACGGAGACAAAGTGAAAGCATCCTTTTTTGCGTTGTATCCACCATTTTTAATATGTTGCATTAGGAGTAATTCTCCACTTTTATGTTCTGAATAGTGTTAGGCTTCAAGTCAAAGTCAACACACGAACTCGTAGCTCTTGATTATATGTAACGCCTTTCACTATAGATTGATTCGAAGGCACGCCTTTGGCTCACTTCATCTTATTTCTCACATGCTTCTTCCATGGCGCTGCTCTTTGAACCTATTCATTAGAAGGTGCCCTGCCTCCACATTTTTGCCTTCAACCTCCATACAGGTTCTCATATTTTCCTTAACAAAACCTCACAAAGATTGCATTCTCCGTATTTACGTAGCTTCATTAATAAGTCGATCGTTTGTAATTTATACTCATTTCCTGTATAGCACCAGAAATAAAGAAAATAAATGGGGTACGCGGAATCCACGGAGTCTGAATTGCACGATATTGCTTGTAAGTGTAGTTTTTCTTCGTTGGAATTTTTCATCCTACTCTCTTGGAGGTTGAACTCCGATAATTCGAGTTTCTTGGGAAAGCTGGAGGATGGAGTGTTCTTTTTAGTCATTTTTCAAAACAGTACAACCTATCGTCCTCTACTACCTATCAGCTTGACTCAATGGGTGCCTACTCGTATATGCGCCATCAGCTTGTACCAGAAGATACTTTCAATAAAAGTGTTTTACTTTCAGGGCTAGTGTTCGGTGTTGTGCTTGACTCACTCGGACTTTCAGGAAGAACGTCAAACTCTACAAGTCTTTGCCTCTTTTCAGCGGCCTCTTTTATATTGCGAGGGGCACAAAATTCTATGGGATGGCCTGAAAACATCAGAAAAGAAGCAACTGATAACGATGCGTTCATTAGATCTTGGATACCCCCGCACCAAAATCGCTTTCGTGGTGATCACGTCATCTGTAACCCAAGCATTCAACTGTTCTGCGTTTTAAGTAACCCGGTGAATTTCGATCAACTTTGCGTCTGGCAGATGATACATTTTTCTTCAATACTTGCGAATTCTTTGCGTCATATTCTCAGCTTATTCACCAGTGGATGCTTAGGAAAAAATGAGAGACGTCATTGTCAGTTTATATATTGTCGAAATGTTGACAAAGGAGTACAAATCACAGACAATTTAAAGCTACCTAATCCCTTAAATTCATTTTTTGCACACATAGTAGATTTTCATTCATGATCCGTAATTTTTATGATGCGCTTGACTTCGATCCCCATTAAGCTGCATTATTTGAGGGAACATGCAAAGAAAGTGAAGATAACCAATGACTTCATATTGTGACACCAAGCAATATCTGTTGCTAGCTAGAGAGACATAGTACATCTTGAACTTATTGAGCATGTCAGTGTTGGCAAACATCTTTTTGCAATCACGGAGGATCTGAATTCCGTTTTCGAGCATACGTTTAACGAGGAAATATTTGGGGCAGATAAGGAATGAAACTAAAACAATCAAAACTTCGACGCAGGAATTCAAGAAAGGAATGGTATTTCATTTCTTTTTTCTTATTGAGTGGTGTTGACATTCCAATCTTCTTGTTGCCTCGGTGATAGTGAGATTAGTGCAAATAAATTTGAACCTTTGTTTTTTTTAGCTAAAAAAAAACTTCGCTGTGACATACCTTTCCGTGCAGTTGCCTTTTTTTTTCAACAAATACGATAATAGCTGGTGGAAAGACTAAGCGTTCTGTTTAACGCAAAGTATAGCTAATAGCGAGATAGTTATGTAGATCTTCATGCACACAAGAAAAAGCGGTCCCTGAATGCTTATCACGTTCTTTGTAGGCCCGAAATGAAGTAGATACCTGAGCGACATCTCACATTTCCTGTGTTATATAAACCATGACTAGCATAGCGAATCTAATTACAAATATTCGTCTTATTTGAGGATATCACTTATGCTTTTGTAGACAGATATCTTTCGACAGCACTTTGAAGATCTCTGGTAAGAAGTTTTACAGATCAAAAGCAACTTATTGATTCAAGAATCTAAATAAATGGAGCACGAAAAAAAAAGCAATATCCTCATTACACCTATTCAGGAGTCTGAAGTTGGCTCGTTTTGTGATGAATCACTTTCGTTTCAGACTACCTCGAAAGAGCCTTCCTCTTTAGAGAATAGAATCGCGCACAGAAAACTGCTACCTCGTCAAGTTTCAATGATAGGAATTGGCGGTGCCATCGGTACCGCTCTTTTCGTGTCTATTGGGACGAAGATAATTCAAGGTGGTCCTGCATCCCTTCTGATAGCTTTTTGTTTATGGTCTGTTGTGTTTATTGGCCTGTCACAGTCAATGTGTGTAATGGTAACATACTTACCAGTCACAGGTTCCTTCGTACATTTCACGGAACGATTCGTGGATCGCTCCTGTGGTTTCGCTGTCGGTTGGACCTACTTTGTATGCCAGGCGGCAAATGTATGCTTTGAAATAACTGCCGTATGTTTGGTTGTTGAATTTTGGACGGATAAAATACCGAAAGCCGCTTTGATATCAATCATGATTATCGTTTTCGGTATCTTAAATCTATATTCCGTCTTTTTCTTTGGTGAAGGAGAGTTTTATCTGTCTATTGGGAAGGTAATTCTCGCTATAGGACTCATTTTGTTTACTGTAGTGGTAATGTCGGGTGGAAACCCTGAGCATAGGGTTTTGGGCTTCAAAAATTGGAACAATCCGGGGGCTTTCGCGGAATATATTTCAACAGGAGCCTCAGGAAGGTTCAATGGGTTTATGTCGTGTCTGGTTTTTGCTCTGTACGTTTTTTGGGGAGTTGACTACCTTGGAAATGCCGCCAGTGAAGCCATGAACCCTAGGAAGGTAATTCCATCTTCTTTTAAAAAGGTCTTTGGCAGACTTATCATTTTTTATATCGGGGGCGCTATTTGTGTCGGAATTTTAATTCCTTACAATGATCCTGATATGATAAGAGCAATCAGCGAAGGGGCCGTGGGTGCTGGAGCTTCGCCTTACGTATCTGCCATGAAAACTATGGGAATTAGAGTACTGCCCCATATCGTGAATGTACTAATATTGACTTCGATTATATCGGCAGGGAACTCCTCATTATACTCTGCGTCTAGAGTATTACACCGTTTGGCACTTGAAGGCCAAGCTCCCAAATGTTTCAAAAAGCTAACCAAACGTGGTGTGCCAATCTATTGTTGCATTGCTGTTCTGGTAATCTGCGGTTTGGCTTATCTATCTGTTTCCAATAATACAAATGTTGTCCTGACATGGTTTTTGAATGTTGAAACCGCAGCAATGGCAATCGTGTACATCTTCATATGTGTTTCGTACTTGCAATTTCGTCGTGGATGTATAGCGCAAGGAGTAGATCTCAAGACATTGCCCTACTATAGCAGGTGGTTACCTTATTTGACGTGGCATTCATTGTTCTGGCTGACTCTCATGCTATTGGTGAGCGGGTATACAGTCTTTTTGAAGGGAGGATGGGATACTCAAAGCTTTGTCTTTTCCTATTTCATGATACCGTTTTTCATTGTTTTCTTCATCGCACACAAACTTTATCTCAGAACTAGTTTTATTAAACCCTCACAAATGGATTTAGTTTCAGGCTTAAAAGAACTTGCCGAGGAAGATGAGTACTGGCGCGAAAACCCTCCGAAGTCAAATTGGTTTGATAAGGCTTTTGCTTTCATAATGTAATTTATACAAATTTATATCTGTCCTTTCTTACTAAAGTGTTTGGCCAATAAAAAAAAATACTATTCCAATATCACGGACGGACATTGAATTCGTGACAGATATATATATAATTCCTTCATTTTTTGACTAATGGAATGGAATAAAAAAAAACTGAATAGGGACTGGCTCTTCGAAAAAGATGTCGATATTTATACTTGACAAATTACTATATTGAACCATAAGACAGGATGACGAATGACGAATTTTGCGTGTCGGTATCTCATTTTCCTGCTGTCATCACACGACTCTTACAGTTAAATAGAATATGTGATACAGCTGTTAGTTCTTATCCCATACCATAATTCCTCAATAGTTAGGATTCCTCAATTGTAAACTTCTCACGTTAGAGTAACATCTACAACTCTTTAAAATCGATTCATATTGTGTTGCGGCTTCATCGGATTCTTTTTCTCTTGCCATATTACCGAAATCTTTCATCTCTGATTCTCTCAGGTTGTCTCTTTCACGCGCCTCAGTCGTACAATTCAACCACTCTGTTTTGACATACAATTTCTTTTGCAACAGAGCGGACTCAAAAGAGAACAAAACTTTCTTCAAAAGCGGAATAAGAGGAGTAGTAAACAGCTTCTAGTTTGGTTGCGCACTGGTGTCTAAATACAGAGCGAAGATCATACCTCACTTGAATTTAGTTAGGGTTACTAAAGAGGTTATGGCCCACTACTTAGACATATGACCAACCCACATATATTGTCAAAGGAGATGGACCTGCTGTTGGCAAGCAGATAGAGCATTTATTAAGTTAATTTAGAATTGTGATCTAATATTAATCGGGTGAGGGTTAAAATTCAGCGTGGGATCACACATGTTGTTACAAATGCTCAAGTATTTTCTATTATTAATATTCTTTTAATAGTATTGGCAAACAGGAGCAGGTCTCTAACCAGACCCTGATTTTCCTTTACATTTGTAGTCTCAAAAAAAATGCCTTCATCAATAGCTCCCGTTGGTTTATTTTCTGAACGACGATCTTCTCCTCAATCGGTATTCAAACCATAAACATACATTTTTAATGAATAGATTCAAAGTCGAGCCCTTTGTTGTCCTCATTAGTCATCTCTCGGCTCTACACGTTTTGTTCTTCCAAATTCGTTGACCTTCATTTGATATCTTTTCGCTTGTTTTTAAAGCGATAATAAACCTTCGCAAAAAAAACGCATGCGCCAATAGTTCCTAAGGCACACCAGATAAAAACAACATTGCCGCAATAATACAATGGCATGTCATTCGCCCTAGACATATCTGCAACTATAGTATTGGAACCTTGTGCAAGCATGTTTACAAGTGCAGCTGAAACTGCGCACGAGCGTACAGAATTGGAGCTCGCTGTGAATCAACTAATAGTTAAAGACCGAGAAGGTGCGTGTCCTAAAAGAACAATTAGTAAACCAAAATTTCCACAAACATTGACTTGTATTTCCTTCCAATAGTGAAGAACGAACAAACAGGCCAGATTCCATACTGAAGAAGTAATGCTCATAAAACTCCGATCACTCACGATTTCCGAAATGATTCACTGAAAAGCATAGTTACAATGGGCACATTGTATGGAATTGTTAGTGCGTTCGTTCTATACTAGGAGAATCAAAGCTTGTCCAGGGCGTGTGTAATGTGATTACTCGATTGGAGGGGTTCATATTGCTTAGCAATCGTGTGACATAAATTGGCAAATATCATGATCCAACAAGCTTCTCAAAAGCTCTCTCGGAGAAACATTGCCCATTATTTATATCGTCCTTATGAAAGTGAAATCTCAGCACCATATTCAAGCATATCTTTTTCTCTGTCAGTATACCAACCTCTTTAGAGATGCCAGGTCTTGGTCCACGGCAAAGAAGAGGGTGTTTTAAAGAACGAGATAACCGTATTAAAAGCGTGAACATTCCGTCCACAAGAAACAACCATCTAAATTATTGGTTCATAAATCTTTTGGTTTTATTGTTGAGAAGACCCAAAGAAAGTAGACCTGACCAGATTGATTTCAACGGATTAGCTACGTATAAAACTGGAAGACCACGGAAGCTCTTTGGAGGTGAGAAATAAGTCATCCAAATAAAATGCTTCAAATAGATTCTTCTTGTACTGCACGTATGATACATTTGGTGGATAACATACCAGCTCTGCCTGTCATGCTCGATAGGCACATAAAAACAATTCTCTAAAGGCACCATTACGTAAAAACCCAGATGTACGCTCTCATCTTTTTGAAGATTAATCGGGAGGTAACTCAGCCACCTGAAAACATACGAAAATGAACGTTGTCCCCATATTGTAATCATTAGTGGTGAGATTCAAACATCAGGCATATTCGGTGATAGGGCTTGTGCTCTGTTTTATAAATCAAAATTTAAAGCAGTAAACATAATAAATGCTCGGAATATAATATACCAATAATTTTCCTCACGAATTTTCGTTCCTCCTCCTCAGTCCATATGAGATTCGGATCGAACTAATGACGGCATTCCTGCTGACTTCTCTCACATAGAGCTTTATAGTACTCGTGTTGATGTGGATCCTTTAAGATGTTATATTTACTATTGGGCTCAGAAGAGAAATACTCTTCATCGCAAGCTAGCACTTCCTCTACTCCACAATATTTCTCCTTCTCTTCCAAATTTCCTTCTGAAGTATCGTTTGGGCAAATTTATTGAAACTTGTAGAGCTTTGGATAGGACATTTAGTGAACAATTTGAAGATCATTGAGGTTGGCTCTTTTAGTATTTCATTTTATTATCAAAGCCTTGAATAGGGAAGAATGCTCTGAAGAATATAATTCTAATCAGGTATTATATACAGCGAATAACTTTATCCTGGGGGAGGCGCTGTTCACAACTAGCTCAATCAAATCGACCTTGGCGTAAATAAAATCCATCAAGCACACTCTAATCTTCTCACCATTTTCTCGCTTACTTTGCAGGCCTTTTTAGCCGAAAGGGGAAGAAGATTACAAGTATATTAAATTTCAGAACTTGCATATTCAGTCTTTTCACGCGTGTGTTACAAAATTTTTCAACAATACTAAGATTATTAATATTTAATTTTAATGTTATCAATTTCTATAGTAATTTAATTTGCGCTTATATGTAGTTGTTGCCATAGTAACAGCTCCTGTTACCAAGGAAATATCCTAAAGATTTAAGATCGTCTATGGCAACAGAGTATGCAGCATTGACACATTGGCTCTAGACGGGCGCAGAGAAAACGAAGTCACATTAATGCCAAGAAAGTATTTGAAAGAATACGGAGAATGCTTCGCCTGGAATATTCTAGGATGGTTCGAAGCTCTTGCGTTTTTGAAGTCTTCACGGCGTAGAACATGAAAGATAAAGAGAGGGCGGCAGTTAATAGAGGGGAAAACTGTTCGGGAGTTTAATTGTTTTCATTTATATAGGTATAGAAATCATCCTTTTCAAAATAAACCACTTGGATGGAAAGATTCTGCCTTCTCCTTGTATGTGAAATGCAATAATAGAAAAACAAATCCTAAAAAAGGCAGCATCTGGCTATTCTTAAAAGTTTCAAGACGCGACAAGGCCCATCGTTTGACTTGGGCCCATAATAATTACAAAAAAGCAAATCTTTCACTAAGACACTTGATGCCAGTAAAATCAAGCAGTTTTTTTTCCAGGTACCTCAAAGGAAGATCGATCTTGAATTTCGGCATCTAAGATATCCACATCATCGGAATTAGGATCCATTCCCATGTTTTCCAACTCTTTTTCATTGAAACAGTTGAAATAATCTAAAGGATCCTCCTGCCTCAGTTTTTCGTGACGTAAAGGAGCTACCAGGTTCAGTGCGTAGTACAATCCACCACTAACAATTGGGATGAAAAACATATAGCCATAATAAAAGTTCATCATGCCAATGTTTTCCTTCAAGCTATCGTTTGCAGAGTATACCAAACCCGGCAATCCTAGACCCAAGCCGGTGAAGAAAGCAAGCGTCGACCGCCAGTTTATGCCGTAATCGTACCAGAAAAGCCCCGACTTTGAAAGGGTAAAAAAGTCTATAAGTGGGATTTTAGATTTACGTATAGCGTAAAAATCGACAATGTTTATCGCTATAATGGGTGTCGTAAAAACTCCAAAAGCACTCATGGCGTCCAAAAAGGAAGAAGATGTGTTGAAAAAGGTCCATGGCTGAACAACCCAAGAGATCAATTGGACAAAAATCGTTCCTCTCTTGATATTGATATATTTGGGAAGTATTCCTGCCAAGTCCATGCCGCATGAGTAGCCATTTTGTGTCATATTCAGGAATAGCTGAGAACCAACAAAACTAATTCCGATGAAAAATGCAGCAGCCCGTGCTTTGGAAGAGTAGTCATCCCTCAACCATTGTGCAACCATTTCATCTGGAGTCCAGTAAGCCACCCCATATAGTTCCTTACAGGCGGAAGCACAAAGCATTCCGCTTAGTGAGACAAAGGTACCTGGCAAAACAGTTCCTAGAAACAGACCCCAATAGCATGATGTTTTGCTGTGTGCAAAACGTGAGTAATCTGATTGGTTCGCGACAGCTGGCGAGACTCCGCTGTACCAGATCGTGATAGCAAAAATCCACATCCAAGAGCGCTCACTCGCATTAAGGGTTACTCTATTGTAGTATAGAGGTCCAGGTCCCCCATTTGTGCTCACAAGGTATGCTAAAATACCGACAATGGCAAAAAGTGTCATGAAGCAAGTCACAATGGAAGGTATATTGACACGTCTTGGTTTTACAAAGGCAAAAGGCATCTGGATCAATTGAAAGCATAGAAAGCTAATGAGGTCTCTCCTTGTCATTGGAACAGATTCAGGGAATGTATTTTTCATGTTTAAAAAGTTCAGGGAAAAGGAGCTAAAAACCATGTTGAAACAGAGACCCCCTAGCCAAGAGAGATAACCATAAAATACAGCAGCTAGACCCACCCGAAATATAATCCCAATGAAGGAGCCATATATGCCGAAAATCATTCGCTGATCTAAAGTATAGCCAATATGATACTTTATTCCTGGATTCGAGTTTGCTATTGTCATCAACCCTATGAGAATATTAGCAATCACTAGAGCTCCAATTGACTGTTGAATGTTCAAATTCAAACTTAAGAGTGCTGAACCCGTTGAAAAAGTAGCAACAGAAAAATTTGGGAGTCCCCAATAAGCGAAAAAAGACCAGAACCCCCAAGTGCGCTCTTTATCAGGTATTGGTTGTAAATCAGGATTTCTCAAGACGGATATAGGCTCATCTCCGTGAGGTACTTCGATTGCTCTCAAAAATCTCTGAAATTTAGTTTTCGGTTTTTTTGGAGCCTCGATCTCTTGTTGCGATAGAATGATATCCAATTCAACAGGACTTAGCACAGTTCTGAGTGTTTTGGGTGAAGTAACAGGTATAATTTTCTCCATCTTAGTTTGCAACTTGCCCTGTTTCGAACTGGCAAAAAAGGAAGCAGTTACAAGAATATCTATTCAATTTTTATAAGTATCCTTTCGGTTTAATTTGAATCAGCATAAATTTTTGGAAACTATTTCCGAATGTTTCGGTGCGTCGAGAACACGAGTCCGATTTTTTTCTTATCTACATGCATGACATGAAATATGTCACGATACCTATGATTTTGGGATAGTTTTTATCTTATCAATTTTGTCACTTCAGCGTGTATGTGTGCTATATAATCTCGCGCTCTTGGAAGTGGGAAAGTAATTTTGATGGAAATTGTGACCGAGGAAAATATAAAAAATCTTAAGGAGATGCTAACAGCGAGACCTGAAACACATATTTCCCCTCTAGGGATGAAAAATCTGTGATATTAATGATCACCTAAAAAATAAGGAAGAGCTAGCAAGTTGAATTGAGTGAGCCATAATAATAATCTCTTGGTTACGTGCACAAACATTTAAAGCCTGCCACAGGTTTGTGTGGATAGCGCGGTGGTACGGTAAATGCTTCTTTCACTTGAAGCAGAAGAAACAATAAGCCCCATCTGCTGTTCAATGCAGATAACAATCAGACTGCTAAGCTGAGAAGGGATTTTTTAAGATTCAGATTATGCTGATGTCGAGTAATCAAAAAAATGCCACGGCAACATCGTTACTCTCCAATACGTATATAATGATAAACAGTAAACAGAGGTAATTTTTACTTTTAGAAGGTAGCCTTTTCAACTTTTCACATGGGTTTTGTGCACTCCTGAACTAAGTGAGTACAGCTTCTAAGCTCTCCTCTCAAGTATTTCTATTTAGAGAAAATAGGCCAGCTCCTCTATTGCCGTCAGCAGTGACTAATAGCAAGCCGACTCCTGATATGACTATGACGAAACCTCAAGCTTCAATGGAGGGGGGAATCGAAGTTTAGCTCAAAACCTTTATTGCGCTCTATGAAAAGTCTATGGAAAAGGTTTTGTAAAAGGAAGGCTATAGCGAGGGACGATACTTGGCTATTATATAAATGTGTTTAACGAAGTTTTTTGGAGAATTAACTATAATAGGTCTATCCAATCAACAGTAGAACTTGTTTCAATTGATTTATGATCCTAATGTTGAAGTTGGTTTCGATCCTCTGCCTTGTGGCTAAGTGCGCATTATGCTTTGAGCAACCCGATAGTGATGATTTAAATACCATATGGGGCCAGGATTGGCCTTTTAGCGGCATAAACACTTATGCACATCTACCTCATACAAAGTGTTTGTTGGATAAAAATCTGACTTTCGATATAGGTGTAATCGGCGTTCCATTTGATAGTGCAGTCTCTTATCGTCCTGGGGCCCGATTTGGACCTCAAGCAATTAGAGCTGCTTCTCAGCGACAATTTTCCTTCCGTGGCTTCAACTTTCGTGCAGGAATCAACCCATATAAAAGTTGGGCAAAAATCTTGGACTGTGGAGATGTTCCAGTTACTCCAATGGATAGCAATTTGGCACTCAACATGATGACTTCCGCATACAAAAATCTTCTAGATAGGAAAAGTGCGTATGAAGACTCTTCAAGCCCACCAAGATTGGTGACATTAGGTGGTGATCACAGCATCATACTGCCTATTTTGAGGAACCTGTATGATATTTACGGGCCTATTACTGTTATTCATTTTGATTCCCATCTCGATACTTGGTCACCAATAGATTATCCTTCATATTGGACCTCCACTGCTTCAGAGTTCAATCATGGCACAATGCTATGGAAAGCCAAACAGGAAGGTCTTTTATCCAAGAATAATATTCATGCTGGTTTGAGAACGCGCTTAAGCGGTAATGATTGGGGAGATTATGAAGCTGATGACAGAACAGGTTTTCATCGAATCGAGAGTGACAGAATTCTCAAAGTTGGTGTGGATGGAATTGTTGAAGAGATAAAAAATATGTTACCTGAAGGAACTCCAATATATGTCAGTGTTGATATTGATGTCCTGGATCCCAGCGCAGCTCCCGGAACAGGAACTGCGGAAGTTGGTGGCTGGTTGACAAGAGAATTAATTAGTATGTTGCGTTCTCTTGACACCTTTCCTCTGATAGGTGCCGATATTGTCGAAGTTTCTCCCCCATATGATCAGAGTGACATAACAAGCTTCGCTGCTTCTCACATTGCGTATGAGCTTATCAGTACTATGGTAAAGCAGGGCCCCATTGATTTGGAAAGTCACAACTCCAATTTTCACTCTTTTGAAAACAATCAAAGTAAAGAAAAAACCGGATTCTTTGCCAAGGAGTGGTTTTAGATTTTTTTGAACTACATTTGGATGAAAATGAACCTTTAGATATTTTACATTTGTACAAGACCATGGTTCCGGAAAACTACAGTCTCGTTTCTTTAATAAGTTTGCTGCTCTTGTAGCTAGCAATGATTGTGCCCTTTGAGCTTTAGGGTTTCAAATATTTTTAGAAATTGTATGCACTCATGATATCAATACGTACACTTTTGAGTTTTAACTGCTCCTGCTCCTGTCGAAGCAAAGCTAGAAGATATATTTAGATGATCTACTGTGAGAACTAAAGCATTGATATGTCATGAAATACCTATCATTTACTCTTACGAACACATTCTATAGAATATCCTGACCCAAAGTTACCGAAGTTTTGTATAGGTGGATGGGTGTGTGGTAAAATTTCGAGAATGAGGCATTTGGGAGTACAGTTTTTACAGGCCGCTACAGAATCTATATTCAACAGCCTGCCATGCCTGAAGAATGAGAACTGACAGAAATGATTTGCTTCCGAATGAACAGTTCAAGTCTCAAAGTCCAGCCAACCATTGTGGTTGCTCTATGATAGCAATACATGAGAACTTCTTGTTCTAACTGCTACAACTAAGTGACCCCCGCCGCCTCTTTGGCCACTGCTACACAGTTGAGAAACAGAAGAAGGAGGCAGTCAACATTATTGAGCTTGAGCTTACTTTTGTTGGATGCTTATATATATAAAAAAAGTCAAGTCTAAAGTCGTTAGATACGAAAGCACCAAAAGGTGCACAAAAAGAAACAGAATAAGCTTCCTTGAAGTTTCCTTTGACAATATATCCGAGGGATCTGCAAAATGAATGCACAGCAACGGAAATTACTTGGAATATGAGTCTCCTCTCAAGGTCGGTGTTGAATGTAGGAATATCACGGTAACATACTCATTCAAAAATATAAGGCACTCCTTTAAGAACTCGCAAAAGCACATGCAGATATAACTTATAATTAGTTGTTTCTGTGTCTTCATAAAACTGATAATATGTCTCTCGATGGATCCTAAATGCGGTATTT
>NC_050726.1:0-7500 GCF_013402915.1 Zygotorulaspora mrakii
CGTGATAAAAGCACCTAGAGTATTCCCCAAGAATACCTCACATACTGAAAGCAACTCATTACCACCAGCGTTCGTGGTTAAAACGACGTTAGACGCAACAGTTGTAGGGCAGGTTGCCGTAACAAGGAGACCAACGAGAACCCATTCGTCGATATTATGGTTATTAGACGCTTTTATCGCACAGCAGAAGCCATAAATTATAGAAGACGTTATTAGAAAGCTCATTATAAATATTACCAGATGTGCTCTCCAGTTACCCATATTGACTAATAGCTTCGATGTCTTCATACTAATCCCGCTCTGTAGAAATATCCATGCAACGGCACCGTACCCAATGGTGTACTGTGCCTTGATCAGACCTCCATTAGCCGCAAAATTAGGTGCAAATCTAGCTATGATGATGAAAATCGCCAGACAAAAAGTGAACCATTGTGTCTTCAAGTATGTAACGATTGGATGATTCCAAATTTTTATCCACAGATTTTTATTGCAATCCATCATGGTTCGATCTTAACTAATTTCACTTTAACTATGCGGCTAGCTACAACTCAAACATCTCCGTACTTTTAAATATTATTATTTTTTTTTCTAGGCATAAGCTCGACTCACTATCGGCGTTTCTTATTATGATCAAATGGAATACCGGTCTTATCTTATATTTTTCCGACACTTTCGGAAATCGAGGTCCGCAAATGTGATTTTCACGTAGAGTCAATAAGGTTACCTACGAACGGCAGAAATTTAACCACGCTGATGATGGACAGGCCCTCTCGGAAAAATATATTTCAAAATAGTATCCGCTGCCACCATCTTTTAAAAGAATCTCAGCTCCCATAAGACGCCTTACGGTGTATACTGTGGGCCGAAGAATATCACATTGTGAATGGTAGACTATTACCATTTCAGTGCTATATCCAAGGTTGACACAAGGTCGAGAGTGCTCATTTTTATTATCAAAGAATAAATTTGTTGAAATATGTAATAATTAAAATACTTACGATCCTTCTCCTTCTATACTTCCCTCTTGGATTCAACAGACGCGCTTATATCGTGTAGCGGAAATGTCTGTTTTGGACATCTGTCAAGTTTTGTCTGTCGACCTCTTCACCAATCTCTATGGAAGTTATAACATTCTGAGGGTCTTCTAAATGCTCTCTATCCCTCTTTCTGTTTTCCAAAGTGCAGAGAATGGCATAAGATGAGGCACAGAACATCATGATAACACAGGCTGCCAGCATAGCCTTGATACCAGTCTGGTAAGTGGGACTTTCGGAGTTCAGGAAAAATTGAGGGCCTATTAAATTTCCTAATGCGTAAAACACACCAACACTGAAAGAAGTAAACGCTTTTTTGGTGTCTCCACTGGTATTTGACGAGAATAGAGACAGCGCAAGAACATAAGGAGTATTGAAGAAACCGCAAATATATATTGCCGCCAGACAGGCACTTCTGTGTGTTTCTGGGGATATTTTCCAAATCATTATAATACCCGTCATTGTAACTGCTGAGGTAAAGCAAATCAAAACACATCTTATGTTTTTTATGAAATAGGTTGCCGCTGCTGCCAAAAGTGAAACAACCATAGCAACACTTGCTTGAGGAGTGGCTAGAAGCATAGTTCTGAAATTGGAGAATCCAAACCCTCTGATGATGAAGGTGTTGAAATTCGTGATACCAGAGTTAACAAAGTTCTGCACGATGATGAAGACTATGATGAGCCAGTATTTTGCATCGAAAATACTTTCACGCATCTGTGACCATTCCAAGCGGTCCACACCGATGTGGATACCGGTCTGGTTTGTAGCAATTCTTGCAACTGCACACTCCTTCTCTTTTTTGTTGAGGAACCAAGCTGACTCAATGTCTTTTGGAACAACAAGGTAAGTGACTAGACCAAAGAAATCGTGACAGCTCCATAAACAATAAACATATACTGCCAGATGTGTAATTTGGCATTCCAGTGACCAAAAGCATAACCAAAGATACCATTGAAAATACCAGCAAAAGTGTTGGACCACATAGCCATTCTCAGTGGTTGCTCCCTTTTGGTATACCAACTTGACGACAGGATAATACAACAGGGCTGAAGAGCAGCTTCAAACACCCCTAAAAAGAATCTCAAAGTGGCAAATCCAGCAAAGTTCTTGCATGCGGCCAAAAGCATAACCAGACCACCCCATCCAACCAGCAGTAATGACATAAAGCCTGGTAAATTTTTTATTTTTGGGAGTAAGAAAAACACGGGAAATTGCATGAACAAATAGCTCATGTAAAAGATAGTAGCTAGCCAACTATACTGTTGGCCATGTAAATTCAGGTCTGTTCTTAAGTCATAAATAGCAGCATATGATAGCGAGTTCTTGTCTAAAATTTGCAAGAAAACACAGCAAGTCAAGAACGGAAGTATGACCAGATCTATTTTCATCACCACTTTCTTGTTTAGCTTAAGTCTATCTGCAGCTAACTCTGAGTCATTGCTTAGTACGCTGGTAACACCAACGTCGTTGCCCTTACCACCAGATGAGTTTATGACTTCATACTGCCCAATGGTATTTTCTGGGTCATCTGATATATTTTCATGATCGAACTTGCTTAATGAGCCCTTTTGGCTGACAGAGGAACTTTTGAGTTCGTAATTTTCAACCATTGTTCCCTTTTCTTGGTTCAACTATACTCAACTTGGTTTCTATTCTCTGGTGGTTATGATTCCTTAACTGATTAATGTGCCCTCTTTAATACAAGAGCACAGGATTTCTTGATACTTTGGCTCATATCCATCATTTGAAAAATACAACCTACTATGTTTGAGGGAAAAAGAAACTAAGATAAAGGTCTTATCAGATTCCGAGCGTCGATCTTCCGATTGACATATCTCAAGAGTGAGGGGTTCTTACTAGGCACATGATCTGCGGAAGTGACTTTCCGTTTCAAAATTCTGTGATAAGAGACAAAAATTTGTTCCAGATAGGAGGATCGAGAAGAAACCCCGATGCAGCCGCGGGTAGTCGAAAGAATCAAAAGGAAAGAAAAAAGAAAAAGAGAAAGACCACACCTCGCTAAAAGTTTTATCAAGCATACCACGCGTTTCAAATTACTCAACCATGACAGCCGTTGATTAATCCGGCTCATTGTAGAGAGACTTGAACAGCCATGCGGCTATTGCTTGAAGCACTAATGACTAAATAGCGATAAGTCGTTTTGAGCTGCTTGCGCTCAGTTTCCTTGAGTGAGTAGTCTTGCACAAAGATTCACAAAATGTGAACTGCAATTCTAGTTTTTGTTCTACTATAGTTCTGAGTGCAAGTTGTGCTGCCGTGTTTTGCAGTTCCTACGAGGGAAATGGTCATACGCAATTGTATTTCTTCAACAACAGAATTCAATTAAAAACTCTTAGGTGGTCGTAGAGCATTCTTCTTCTATGTACTATACTAAAGATACACATTATTTCGTGGCAAACACCATGATATTGTGGCGTCACATGTCTTCTGTGCTTACGAATAGTCCTTTGGTGTTGCTCCAACGTAAAGATCAGACAATGGCCTATACATAAACCACTCAAGAATAAATGAATTCCTTATATATGTCACTTATTTTCGTCGTTACCTTTCCAGGCAAGCCCTTTCCAATAGCACGACCATCGATCGAGGTAACAGGTGTAACTCCACCTAGTGTTCCAGTAACAAAAGCCTCGTCAGCAGAATACGTCTCTGCTAAGGTGAAATCGACCTCACGTACAGTTCCCACCTTTTCTTTGAATAATTTTATTATCTTCTTCCTGGTTATACCATTGAAATTATATAGCCCAGTTGATGTCCAGAGTTCACCTTTGCGCACAATGAAGAAATTGGTTGAATTACAACTGGCAACAAATCCACGAGGGTCTAACATCAGCGCCTCATCGCATCCAACGTTGATAGCTTGTAGGAGCGCCTGGATAAAGTTCAACCTACTGTGAGAATTTAATCGTAAGTCAAATACATCTGGTGTACTACAGCGAATGGTAGATGTAAGTAGTTTAAGTCCCTTGGACCATATAGCTGGATTGGGAGCTTTATATTCAGCGACGATCACGATTGTTGGAGGGCCAAGCGCGAAACGAGGGTCTTGATTGGGAGTCTTTTTTGTACCACGAGTGAGCATCAGGCGAATATGCGCACCATCATGCATGTCATTCTTTTCGGTCGTTTTGTAGATTTCACGAATCATTTCATCTTTTGATAATCCGATATTAATTTGAATACTCGCTGCACCGGAATAGAGACGATCTATATGTTCGTCAATCGCTAATAGTTTGCCATTGATTAAGCGCATGCCTTCCCAGACACCATCACCTAAAGCAAACCCAGCATCGAAGACTGAAACGGAGGCCTCATTTCTAGGACAGAATTCACCGTTTACGTACACTTTAACGCTGTCATTTCTTGGATCAGCTGCGTAGCTTTGAGCACTATATTTCGTTTGATCTTGCATGTTTCACACTAATAATAGATTAGTTTATTCACTGAACTGCTTTATTCACAGGTAAGTAAGAATTTGTGAGTGTGAATGGAGATTCGCTCAGGCCTCCCAGCTCTCTTTATACCAATCCAAATAGTAGTTCAAATTTCAAATCAAGTAAAAAGAAACGGCTTATCAACAGCGGATGAAAAAGGAAAATCCTAACTCTTTATCTTAGAATCCGAAAGCGCCTGTTATACGGATCATCTTGATTAAAGCGCTGGTTTCCCGTTGTGTTCTTGAATTGAGTACTGTATTCAGGGTATCGCTCATTTTTCACAATCAAGTCTTGACCGGGATTTCAGATCCGCGTGTCTCTCGTTCGGTTCTCCGTTTACTGTTACATTTTTGCGGAAACGCAGTTTTTGAAACTACCTCTGATTTACGCAAATCCGATTCGATGCATTCACGAAACCCAGTCGAAATAGAATGTCCCTCCTCGGTGTGTTCTATTGATCCTAGAACAACTTCCTTACGAAAACAAACACATACTATCTTCCAGTTGCTCACGTCAGGATGTGTGGCAAGTACGAAATATCCATTACTTGGAACGTTTTGACATGAAAGGTTCTTTGTGCTATAATGCTCTGGGCTTTCAAATAAGTTCGTTAAATTTACCTCATACTGTTGATATGAATACTCAACGAGTGATCCAACAGGTATTCTTCCCTGTAAGACTGAGAAAAGTCCAAACTTGTGTTCTGATTTACATCACCGTTTTCGCTATTTTGTGCCTTATTGAGATGAATGCTGAAAGTATGATTGTGCGTAGCCTCGAGCACAGCGGATCGTTAACCGATAAGGTTGTGTAACCCTCAAAAATAGTGCAAATGAAACCTAACTGTACTCAAAGTGGTTATTCACTTATTGCGCAAATACGAGGATATGTTTCTTATCGCGAACGAAAGTTGCGGAAACCGTGTCCCGACATTATCGGAATTCATTTACCGAGAAAAAAAAGACATAGTATACCATGAATGAAGGTTGCTTGAGAGTCACAGGTGAAATAACTGGTGGGACAGTCCATATAAAGCAAATAAAATATTGATCTCGAATTACCTTCGTTGGAATCAGAAGACAGGTTTGTATCCAGTAGTAAGTGTCAAAAAAGGTGTATGATGTTAGCTGCCGCTCAGTTGTCGACGGTGCAAGCTCCAAAACAAATCGCAAATGAACCTATCAAATCATTTGGAAGCGCAGATACAAAAGACTGGACCTCCCTAGATTCATCTCTCAAGAAGTTCAACAGTTCGCCTTTGCATATTCCATTAGTGATTGATGGAGAGCGTATTTATAATGAAGAAAAAAATCGTGCAACATTGACGCAGACTAACCCCGCGGACCACCATTGTGCTCTAGCAGAAGTAACCCAAGCAAATGAACAGGATATTCTTAACTCCATCCAAGCTGCTAAAGATGCTAAGTCTAAATGGAGTTTGATGCCTTTTTATGACAGAGCTGCCATCTTTCTAAGAGCAGCAGATCTCATCGCCACCAAATACCGTTATGACATGCTTGCTGCAACAATTTTGGGACAGGGAAAGAATGTGTATCAAGCAGAAATAGATTGCATCGCCGAATTAGTGGACTTTTTCAGGTTTAACGTCAAGTATGCTAGTGAATTATACGCAGAACAGCCAATAGAGTCTAGTCCTGGTGTGTGGAATAAGGCCGAGTACAGACCTTTGGAAGGTTTTGTTTATGCTGTAACGCCGTTCAACTTTACAGCCATCGCAGCCAATTTGGTCGCTGCACCTGCTTTGGTAGGTAACACAGTTGTTTGGAAGCCATCTCCAGCAGCGGCATTGTCGAACTACTTGTTAATGACAATTTTGGAAGAAGCCGGTTTACCAAAGGGTGTAATAAACTTTGTGCCTGGTGATGCCATTGAAGTCACTAACAAGGTGCTAGGTGATAAGGATTTTGCCGCATTCCATTTCACAGGTTCAACCAATGTCTTCAAGCAAATCTATGGGAAGATTCAATCCGGTGTTGTAGAGAACCTTTACAGAGATTATCCAAGAATTGTTGGAGAGACTGGTGGTAAGAATTTCCATTTGATTCATCCCTCTGCTAATATAGGTCATGCTGCACTTTCTACAATTAGAGGTGCTTTTGAATACCAGGGCCAGAAATGTTCTGCAACATCAAGAGCCTACGTCCCTGAATCAAAGAGCGAAGATTTTTTCAAGGAGCTTACTTCAAATCTAGAAGGCACTATTATGAATCCAGTCAACACTTCGGCCACTAGCGCTGCAGAGGGTGACCCTCATGGTTTTGTGGGACCAGTCATACATGAGCAGAGTTTTAATAAGTTAGTAGGGGTCATCGAAGAGGCAAAAAAAGATCGCGAACTAGAAATTCTATCTGGTGGTCAATATGACAGGTCAAAAGGTTGGTTTATTCACCCAACTGTTATAAAAACAACTAACCCTAATCATAAATTCCTATCAACCGAATTCTTTGGCCCGATTCTTACAGTTTACGTTTATCCGGACTCCAATTTTTCAGAAGTCTGCAAACTTATCGACAGTACGGGCATTTACGGCCTAACAGGATCGGTCTTTGCTAGAGACCGCGATGCCATTGTCGAAGCAAGCGAAACACTGAGATATAGTGCAGGTAACTTCTACATTAACGACAAGTGCACTGGTGCGGTAGTTGGCCAGCAGTGGTTTGGAGGTGCTAGAATGAGTGGTACAAACGACAAAGCGGGAAGCAGCAACATCTTGAGCAGGTTTGTGAGTATTAGAAATATCAAAGAGAATTTTTACGAGCTTTCAGACTTCAAGTATCCATCCAACGACAAATGAGTAGGTTTTACAAAAATTAATTTCTACTGTATAGAGAAGTCATTGTGTAATCGATAATTTTATAAAATTTTGATGTTTTCATGTAATGAATTCGATTATATTTTTAGTAACGCCGTCATTAACTTTTCTATTAATTTTTCATAATTAATATTTAGTATACCTTATTCAATAATTAAATATCACAAGCATC